>NC_057399.1:14874896-15048145 GCF_019320065.1 Cervus canadensis
ACTGTGGTGTTGGAGAAGACTCTTGAGAGTTCCTTGGACTGCAAGGAGATCCAACCAGTCCATCCTAAAGGAGATCAGTCCTGGGTGTTCATTGGAAGGACTGAGGCTGAAGCTGAAACTCAAATACTTTGGCCACCTCATGCAAAGAGTTGACTCATTGGAAAAGACCCTGATGCTGGGAGGGATTGGGGGCAGGAGGAGAAGGGGACAACAGAGGGTGAGATGGCTGGATGGCATCACCGACTTGATGGGCATGAGTTTGAATAAACTCCGGGAGTTAGTGATGGACAGGGGGGCCTGGCATGCTGCGATTCATGGGGTTGCAAAGAGTCGGACATGACTGAGCGACTGAACTGAACTGAAAAAAAAAGAATATGTTTGAGTCAGTTCTAATGAGGCGGATGAAACTTGAGCCTATTACACAGAGTGAAGTAAGTCAGAAAGAAAAACACCAATACTGTATATTAATGCATATATTAGGGGATTTGAGAAGGTAATGGCACCCCACTTCAGTACTCTTGCCTGGAAAATCCCATGGACGGAGGAGCCTGGTGGGTTGTAGTCCATGAGTCGCTGGGAGTTGGACATGACTGAGCGACTTCATTTTCACTTTTCATTTTCTATGCATTGGAGAAGGAAATGGTAACCCACTCCAGTGTTCTTGCCTGGAGAATCCCAGGGATGGGGAAGCCTGGTGGGCTGCCGTCTATGGGGTCACACAGAGTCGGACATGACTGAAGCAACTTAGCAGCAGCAGTAGGGAATTTAGAAAGATGGTAATGTAATGATGATCTTATATGCAAGACAACAGAAGAGACACAGATCTAAAGAACAGACTTTTGGACTATGTAGGAGAAGGTGAGGGTAGGATGATTTGAGAGGATAGCATTGGAACATGTATGTTACCATAAGTAAAATAGATGACCAGTGGAAGTTTGATGCATGAAGCAGGACACTCAAAGCTGGTGCTCTGGGACAACTCAGAGGGATGGGGTGGGCAGGGAGGTGGGTGGGAGGTTCAGGATGGGGGGAGACATGTACACCTATGGCCGATTCATGTCAATGTATGGCAAAAACCACCACATTATTGTAAAGTAATTAGCCTCCAATTAAAATAAATTAATTTAAAAAATAGTACAGGCCATGTATGACAAATCACAGCTAACATATTACTCAATGGTTAAAAGCTTAAAGCATTTCCTCTAATTAGGAACAAGACAAGGATGTCTACTCTTGTCAGTTTTATTCAACAGTTTTAGAAGTCCTAGCTACAGCAATCAGATAAGAAGAGGAAATAAAAGGAATCCAAAGAAAAGAAGTAAAACTCATTGTTTGCAGAGGACATGATACTATACATGTCCCTAGAAATTCCTAAAAATGCTACCAGAAAACTACTAGAGCTCATCAATGAATTGAGTAAAGTAGAAAAATATAAAATTGATACACAGAAACCTGTTGCATTACTATACACTAACAATGAAAAATCAGAAAGAGAAATTAAGGAAACAATCCCATATGATTACATCAAAAAAATAAAATACCTAGGAGTAAACCTATCTAAGGAGGCAAAAGACCTATACTCTGAAACCTATAAGACACTGATGAAAGAAACTGAAGATAACACAAACAGATAGAAAGATACACTATGTTCTAAGATTAAAAGAATCTATATTGTTAAAATGACTATACTACCCAAAGATATCTACAAATTTAATGCAATCCCTAATACATTATCAATGGCATTTTTTTCACAAAACTAGAGCAAAAATACTTTTAATTTAAATGGAAATATGAAAGATCCTGAATAGTCACACAATCCTGAGAAAGAAAAACAGAACTGGAGTAATCAGAATCCCTGATTTCAGACAATACAACAAAGCTACAGTTATTAAAACAGTATGGTACTCACACAAAAACAGACATATAGATTAATGGAATAGGATAGAAAGCCCAGAAATAAACCCATGCACCTATGGTCAATTGATCTACAACAAAGGAAGCAAGACTACATGATGGAGAAAAGACAGTCTCTTCAATAAGTGGTGCTGGGAAAACTGGGTAGCTACATGTAAAGAATGAAATTAGAACATTCTCTAACAGCCTATACTGCTAGATACAAAATATAAAACTCAAAATTGGTTAAAGATTTAAATGTAAGACCAGACACCAGAGGAAGACCAGTTTCCTAGAGGGAAACACAGGCGGAAGACTCTGACATAAATTGTAGCAATATTTTTGGATCTGTCTGCTAGAGTAATGGAAATAAAAACAAACAGACAAACAACTAAATAGGACCTAAACTTAAAAGTTTTTACACAGTAAAAGAAACCATAAACAAAATGAAAAGACAATGTACCAAATGGGAGAAGATACTGGCAAATGATGAGACCAACAATTTCCAAAATATACAAACACACAAACAGCTTATATAACTCAGTATTAAAAGCCCATTCAAAAAAAACAGGCAGAAGATCTATAGACATTTCTCCAAAGACATACAGATCACAGACAGACACATGGAAAAATGCTCAACATCACTAGTTACTAGAGAAATGCAAATCAAAACTACAATGAGGTATATAAAAGTAACCTCACTCCAGTCAGAATGGTTATCTACAAAAAAGTCTACAAACAATAAATGCTGGAGAGGGTATGCAGAAAAGGAAACTCTACTACACTGTTAGTAGGGATGTGAATTGGTCCAACCGCTATGGAGAACAGTACAAAGGTTCCTTAAAAAATTAAAAATAGATTTACCATACGATCCTGCAATCCCACTCCTGGGTATACATCTGGAGAAAACTGTAATTCAAAAGGATACATGCACCTCAATGTTCACTGCAGTACTGTTGAATACAACAGCTAAGACATGGATGCAGCCTAAACGTCCATCAACAGATGAATGGATAAGGAATATGTGGCATATAAAATATATATGCATACACTGTGTAATATAACTCAATCGCATAAAAGAATGAATGCCATTTGCACCACCATGGATGGACCTAGCGATTATCATACAAAAAGAAGTAAGCCAGACAGAGAAAGACAAATGTCATATGCTATCACTTACATGTGGAATCTGAAAAAAAGAACATACTAATGGACTTATTATTTCCAAAACAGAAACAGACCCACAGACACAGAAACAAACATGGTTGCTGAAGGGGAAAGTGGGGGAGAGATAAATTAGGAGGGCAGGATTAACATATACACACTATACATACATATTATTATATATATAATAGATAACCACCAAGGACCTACTGAATAGTACAGGGAATTATACTCAATATCTTGTAATAACCTGTAAGGGGAAAGAATCTGAAAAAGAAAATATATGGAGACTTCTCTGGTGTCCCAGTGGTTAAGAACCCACCTTGCAATGTAGGGCACATGGGTAAAATCCCTGCTTGGGGAACTAAGATCCCATAGGCCTCAGGGGAACTAAGCCTGCACACCACAACTACTGAGTCGGTGAACCATGATGAAAGATCCCACGTGACACAAGCTGCGTGCTACAGCTAATACAGCCAAATACATGAATATTTTTAAAAAATTCAACAAGCTTTACATTAAGAAGATATATATATATACATATATATATATAATATATAATATATATATGGTTTCCCAGGTAGCACTAATGGCGAAGAATCTACCTGCAAATGCAGGAGACATAAGAGATGTGGGTTCGATCCCTCAGTTGAGAAGATCCCCTGAGAAGGGCGTTACAACCTACTTCAGTATTGCTGCCTGGAGAATCCCAAGGACAGAGGAGTCTGGCAGGTTACAGTCCATAGGGTTGCGAAGAGTTGGACACAACTGAAGCAACTTAGCACGCACACATATATATTGATATATATATATATACACATATATGAATATGTAACTAAAATATGGTGATGTATACCTAAGGCTAACACAGTACTGTAAATCAACTATACTTCGATTAAAACATTTTTAAAAGACAAATTGTTTACTATTTGTCTTCTGTAACCGTAAGCATCAAATGCTGCTACATTTAGGCAGAGTCCAATTTCAAGTTCTGAAATCTATGTTCATGATCATGAATAGTAGTTGAGACTTATCCTTTAAAATAAGAAGTTACAGTTCTATAATATAAAATTGAGAGGAATTTTACTTCTAATGGTTTATCCTACACCATACATATTCTTCGGTTGTAAGAATATTCAGTTTCTGATCATTTTGTGTGCATTTCTTGTGGAATATAGATAAATACATTAATGAATACACATGCTGCATATACATAGGTATATAACTGGTAAATTATATACATAATACTCAGTTAAAGTAAATTCACATGGTAACTTTGACGCTCCAGCCACCAATAAGTGAGGTCTTATTTTCCTCCCCTTGAATCTGACCTAGCTGTGACTGCGCTGACCAACAGAAAACATACAGTGACCCTATTCCAACTCTGGTTTGATCACTGAGATCCCTGAGCTGCCACATAAGACAGCACTTCAGACCAGACCAGCCACCAACTGAATATTTCCTAGAAGCCAAATTAACGCCACATAGAGCAGAAGAATTGCCTAGGTGGGCTCTGTTCAAATTCCTAATATACACAATCAGAAGATATAATAAGACAGTTATTGTTTTAAACCACTAAGTTTTGGGGTAGTTTGTTTTTGGAATAGAATCAGAAAATAATAATATGTACATATTTTACACATACATTGATAACTAAATACATAAATGCACATGCACACAATAATATATGCCTAACTTTTTCTCCTGAGAAGATTAATAAGGAGCTGTTACAGCAGCTTCTTTATGGGATAGGCACTTAAAGGAAGGCATTTCCTCTTCATGATACAGCTATCTTTACCCTGAATTTTTAAACTTTGCTTTTTAAAATTGCTGTTTTTCTTTTTTCATTAGGAAAAAGGTGATGGTGACATAAAAGACCTTCCTTATGTTTTTTCTAAATTTAAAAGAACTAATAAATTTTAAGAAAATTAAAATTAGATTGTGGTACTGAAAGAAAAAAAGAATATAAACTTTCTAACCATATTTTCTTAGTGTAATCTCATTTCTTTACTTTGTACAATGATTTCTATCTAATTCCATCCACCTAATTTTAGGCATATTTTAGAGTACTAGCAATGTTCTATCCTGTTTCTAATTCTATCCTTTTCCTATGTTCCATTTCCTCCACTGTATTTTGAAATCATCACCCTTTACTTCTTGGTTCTCAGTCACAATACTATGTTCTTAGAGTCAAATCAAATCCACTTCAAATAAAACATCAAATCTACCAACAAAGACCCTTTTCTCTCTTCGCAAGAAAGGAAAAATTGAATGAAGACATGCTCTCTTTGTCATGGACATTGTTACTGATGATATCAAGTTGATATATTCAGACACTGCAACACACAGTTATAAAACCTTTTTTGATTCCTGTTCAAATTAACCAAAGAAGTGAAAGTTGCTCAGTCGTGTCCAACTCTTTGTGACCCCATGGACTAAACAGTCCATGGATTATTACAGGCTAGAATACTGGAGTGGGTAGCCTTTTCCCTCTCCAGGGGATCTTCCCAACCCAGGAATCGAACCCAGGTCTCCCGCATTGCAGGCAGATTCTTTACTAGCTGAGCCACAAGGGAAAGCCAATCAAAGAAGTTCAGTTCAGTCACTCAGTCATGTCCGATTCTTTGTGACCCCATGGACTGCAGCACGCCAGGCTTCCCTGTCCATCACCAACTCCCAGGGCTTGCTCAAACTCATGTCCATTGAGTCAGTAATGCCACCCAACCATCTCATCCTCCGTCATCCCCTTCTCCTCCTGCCTTTAATCTTTCCCAGCATCAAGGTCTTTTCCAATGAGTTAGTTTTTTGCATTGGGAGGCCAAAATATTGTAGTTTCAGCGTCAGCCTCAGTCCTTCCAATGAATATTCAGGACTGATTTCCTTTAGGATTGACTGGTTTGATCTCCTTGCAGTCCAAGGGAAAGGAGATCTCAAATGGTCTACCTGAATTGGAATGCATCTGCCATTTTTCAAACACATTCTATTTTATTGGAAGTCAAAAGGGAATTACATTTGAAGAAGACTCTAAGTCTGTAATAGGCAGGCATATTATAGTTTGTTTTCCTAGAATGAAACATCAAAAGAAATTATCTCTGGAAATACATATGTCTGTCACAGGTTAGGTTCTGTGAAAACAGACAATGAAATGGAGTACAGCATGCCAAATATTTATCAGGTTTGATTAGGAATCCATGCTTGTGGAATGGAAGAGGAGAAAGCAGGACTGATCAGAGAGAGAAGTCAAACTGATACAGGTCCACAAAACCTTGTCCAGCCACACGGGAAGTTCTGGAGGGCATATCCATAAATGTGTCCCGTGCTGTGCTGTGTTTAGTCACTCAGCTGTGTCCAACTCTCTGTGAACACATGGACTGTAGCCCGCCAGGCTCCTCTGTTCCTGAGAATCCTCATGAACAGGCAAGAATATTGGAGTGGGTTGCCATGCCCTCCTCCAGAGGATCTTCCCAACCCAGGGATCGAATCCAGGTCTCCCTCATTGCAGGCAGATTCTTCACCGTCTGAGCCACCAGGGAAGCCCCTGGTATCCTACAGTGGACAGGGAAAAGTGTCCTACATGGACTAAATGGCTGAGTTTACTATCCCTGTCGCAACTAGGAGTCCTATTTGGGTCATTCTGGAAAAGATTTACTGTTGAGTGACGCAGCTTTCTTCATCTGGGGCAATCAGGACTGGGAGCTCGTTGGTGACTATGGACAGCACTCCCAGAAGCTGGCCTACAAGTCATTTCTTAATGCGAATCTGATCAAAAGCTTCTTCACGCCTGCCACTATGCAAAACCATACAACATTTCTGCCACAGAATCACAAGTACTCTCAGGAGTTACTGACTTAGGAAATAAAGCCAGATTTTGAGACAGAGATTCCCATTTTTTCTCTAATCCTCTAATGGCCCACACAGGCAAAATTACTGTCACAAGTATGATAGAGATAAGAAGGTAAATTAGAATGACAGGCATTTGTATAACACATTACCATCTTTAGAGTGTTATTCACATATACCAGCCCTTTGACTCTAATGACAAATTTAATTTCTTTTTATAATCCATTTTCAGAAATGATAAACCTGAGGTTCAAAGAGCAAATGATTTGCTCAGTTTTATCACAGATAATTAGAGGCACAGCTATGATCTTCTGACTTGAAGTCCCATCATCACAGAGGCAATGTATCACGGCAGAAAACCATATGATTTGGACTCAGACAACTCTGGTTACATTCCAGCATTTCCATTTATCAGCTGTGTAAGCTAGAGCAACTTTGCCTAAACTCCATAAGGCTCAATTCTCCACATGTAAAATAATAATACCAGCACCAACACACTTTCTACAGTCATTTGATGTGTTCATTCAAACCAAGTGTCAGCACATGGCATATAATAGGTATTTAATCAACTAAAGTTCTTTATTACACTTGAAGTCTCGTTTCACTTGTGTTTGAGCACAAATAAACCAGTATTACCACCAGAAATGGTCCACTCTCAAAGGTATAAACACAAGCCATCTAGAGATGGGTGGCAAATACATTGAGTTTTAGTTTTAAACACAATAAATCACAAGGCTTACTTAGAGTCTATGTGATGCAATGATACCATTAATTTTTAAATGTCCCTGATTTAGAGGAGTTGTGACAAATAAATTTTTTGATCATATATATCTGCTTACAGAGCTTTGTTTTTCAGCTTTAACAGTAAACCCAAGGCTACTCAGACAGCACTAGTGGTAAAGAATCGGTCTGCCAGTGCAGGAGATATAAGATATTTAGGTTCAATCCCCGGGTTGGGAAGATCCCCTAGAGAAGGAAATGGCAATCCCCTCCAGTATTCTTGCCTGGAAAATCCCATGGACAGAGGAGCCTGGCGGGCTACAGGCCACAGGGTTTCAGAGAGTCAGACATGACTGGGTACTTGCATAAACAGAAAAAACCCAAAATCCATTAAGGAATAACATTGAATCTTGTTATACCAACAATAATCTCATAGGAGAGTGGTCACTAAATTGCAGAGCACCCTGAATAGGACTTTTGCCCTATCAAAGTGCATACAATACATTAGGGAAGATATAGAGTCCATAGAAATGGAGTCAAACTCTAGATTTAATAAATGTGGGAATTCTAGAGTAAACTTGTGTTAAAAAAAATCATACAGTCTTGTACAACTTACATGTTGTTTCTCAGCCTCAGTGTCCTTTCAGAAGTAAGTATTTTAGGATGGATGAGAATTTATATTATCAAATCCAGACCCAAAATTCCAAGAGTGTATAAATTCACTGCAAAAAATAATGTGCTTACAGTGCTCTTAGGTGAGTGGAACAAGAAAGGAATTATACAGGATAACCGCTGACTACTGGAACCCAGGACGGCATGGGCTCTTCTGAAACAACCCCTTCCATACAAAGCCTCCAATGTTCATAATGATTTTTGGCACAGACACTGAATGATTGTATGTGAACCCAACCTTGAACTGACCCCAAAAGTACCTTCCATCAAACTTGGTCAATATTTGAACCAAGAAAATGGAACCAGGAAGATCTGCTCTGGAAAAGATCAAGCCTATAGTCCTAACTACCAAGTTATGAGAAATTCCAGGACAAGTCATGTTAAATGGACATCAAGGAAATTCATTCAGTGAAACTCAAATGGTAGGAAACTCAAATGGTAGGTATGGAAGTTTGTATGACAACTAAAAAGAAAAGTGAGAGAGAATAAGAGAAAGAGATTGAAATATAATAAAGAAGCTTATAGATAAAAAGTATCTGACACAATCAATCAATTGCAATTGGAAACACTCTTGATTATTTGAGCAAATAAAATTTAAAAAATAACACAAGAAAAGCATGGAAATTGGAATGATGAATATTTAGTGATATTTAAAATTTATTGATGATTTCTAAGTTGGTATAATGCTTTTTGGTTATATTTTGAAAAACAATTCTTATATTTAGATATAGATGCTGAAGTATTTGTTGATTAAATGATATGGTATCAGAGATTTACTTCAAAATAATCAGGGGTATGGAAGAACGGGTAAAAGTAAATTTGGAGGTAGAACAGATTTGGACTTAATGGATTATTACTTGTGATACCATACTTTCTGCTATTGTGTTTGAAACTTTCCATCATAAAAGTTAAAAAACAAACACACACACACACACACAAAGATTGAGGTCAAGGGGAGAGATAAAAATCCTATCAATAGGACAACTGAAGCATGCATCTAGAATTCTCTTTCCTTGGAAATCTTTTGCTGACACTATGAGCTAAATATGGATACTGTCTACTGGCCACAAAGTTTCCATGAAATGGAACAGAGATTATTTTAGAACTTTCTATGGAAAAACACCCGAGTGTTACTGGAAACCCACAGCATCAAAACAAAAATTTTACATAAGTCCAGCAAAACTTTCTGCAAAAAAACTTTTCTGCCCTATCAAAATTTTGTCAAGAAACCTGTGTTAATTTTCCTTTCACTGTGTTGGTCCTGGGTCTTTGTGTTTGAAAGTTTCCAAACACAAAATTCTAAATCATTTGTAATGTCTGCATCTACGAAGAGAAATTTTTATATAGGTTAAAAACTGGGGGAGCTTTATTTTCACAAAGGCATTTGTTCTGACGAAGCAAGTCTATTTCAGAGATGAAGCGAGTCACTGTCTCTGAAGAGGCAGAGAGCAGGCAAAGGGGGAAACTGTAGCCAAATTAAGCTCTGTTTTAAAATTCATGTCTATCTTCATACAAAGTCCTCACATTATCCCACTGATGGCAGCAATCAAAAACAGAAAATGGTAACGCACAATTCTGACATATACGTGTGCACCACACACACACACACACACACAGACACAGATATGCACAATGCAAGAGTGAGAGCTGATGGACAGTGATGGTTCTTTCCAGTCCCAATTATGATTGATAGCATTCCATTACCTTTATGCTTATTTTAAAATTCCCTTGACACAGATTGATTAAAGGCACAGCCCTCTATGAACCTATGAAAAATTTATGGATTTTGAAAGAGCTTTAACGTGTACCATTTGAGCACAAATCATTTCCTGGCTGTCACTGTTTTTCCCACAATCTTTCTTATGTTGGTAATATATGTTTAATAATCAAAAACTGATGCTAGGGATTAAAGCGTCAAGATGTTACAGAATAACGCAACAACAAAAAAAGAAATTAGATTTGTATGATTTTAACTATTCTTTAATCTGCTTCTGGGCAACAAAAGTGATTTGTGTCAGCCGTTATTGCATTAAACTTTAATTTTCTTCCACCGGCGCAGGATTATATAAAGGAGTATTGGATTGCACTCAGCATGGATTAGCCGAGCACTGTCTCTGCTGCCAAGGAGCAAATGGATTTCCTTCTTTCTTTGATTTATATTTTTATTGCTGTTTCCCCCACCTTCTAATTCCCATTACCCTTCTGTTTGCCAGAACTGAGATACCCTGTAGGAGCAGCAGAAAGGCAGGCAGAATTATTGGCTTATTGCATATATTTATGTTCCAAGGCTTCTCAGTCATCTATGTCAGAGGAATAAAGTAGCCTCCAGCCATGGAGAGTGCATGCCAGTTTTGAACTATAAAATTAAAACTTTTTTTAAGGTGACTTTTTACCTTTTTACAGTTGTCAGTGACCTGCATGGAACCTAGAGGGGATGCTAGGGACATGGCTCTAAGACTACAGTGGACCAACTGGTTACTTCAGGCTGAAATAAGGCAACCCAAGCCCTCTAAAAGGGTTTCCCGGGTGGCTCAGTGGTTAAGGATCAGCCTGCCAATGCAGGAGATGTGGGTTCAATGCTTGGGTCGGGAAGATTTGCTGGAGAAGGAAATGGCAAACCCTCCAGTATTCTTGCCTGAAAAATACCATGAAGAGAGGAGCCTGGCAGGCTATAGTCCATGGGGACACAAACTGTCGCACACAACTGGGCAGCTGAGCATACATACACACAAGCATTCTGACTGCGGCAAGGAAGTAAGAACAACAGCGCCTTAGGTTTGGTCTGCATAAATTTCTGGATTTCTGAAGAAGAATATAAACTTAACCAATTTCAACACTGGTTTTGGTTTTCACAGACTTCTTGAGAATGATAAATTCCGGAGTCTCAGAAGGGTGGCTATTAGGGGGCATCTCCATAGCAGATGCCGCTGAACAATACTGCTTAAGAAGGAACCAGGCTTCTAAACTGGGGTTTGACTCTTCTGATCATGAGCATCCACTACACTGGGGACTTGAATTTATTCTCCAAAGGCACCCACAAGGGGTTGGCCCAAGACAAAGAAGTATATATGAGATTAAGAGAACCATTCCGAAAAACAAAAATTAAGAAAATCACTGCCAGGCCACTGAAACAAAAGACTGAGACCTTATTAATGGAAGAAAAAAGTATCCATAGAATTTGAAAATTAAAAAGCATTGTTCATGAATTCAACCTTAAGCATCTCTTGAATACACAATCCATTCAAAATTTGGAAAACAAAAGAATAGATGTGAACCATATTCGTTTAGACTATTTAGTTTACCTATTCATGCTGGTAAAGAATCCACCGACAATGCAGGAGACCCCAGTTCAATCCCTGGGTCGGGAATTTCCCCTGGAGAAGAGACAGGCTAACCACTCCAGTCTTCTTGGGCCCCCCTGGTGGCTCAGATGGTAAATGCAATGCGGGAAACCTGGGTTTGATCCTTATGTTGGGAAGAGGAGGGCATGGCAACCCACTCCAGTATTCTTGCCTAGAGAATCCCCATGGACAGAGGAGGCTGGCAGGCTACAGTCCGTGGGGTCACAAAGAGTAAGACATGACAGTGACTAAGCACAGCACTGGAGTCCCCAAAATCCTACTGCAGGCAGTAAATGCATCTCGATTAGGCCCTAGAAGTATGTTCCTAAACTACTGTTCCCCATGGTTCTTTGATCCACCCTCTGTGATACTTTCTCTTTCACCTTTGGTTACATCTGAAAAGACCACCAGAGGATAGGTCCTTTTAAGAACCTGAACAGTGCTCCTGCCTGAATAAAGTTGGAATCCCAATGTTCTTCTCATTGCTCATTCTTAAAACAAGGCTGATGTACTTTTGTAAATACAACTTTCTGAAACTCACCCCTGTCCTTTTATAAAAAGTCTTTGAGTTTGATCAGTCAGTCTCATATGCCTAATGTCACATTCATAATTCTTTTGGGGGCATGTTTCTCCCTCTATAGACTTAAGTGCAAGTCCTTTTACTGTATATTCCTTCAGTGGGGTTGATTATATTCTTAATCTCCTTTATAGGAGTATTTTGTCCAGTTGTAATGATCTACTGAGCCCTATCTTAAGTTGTTCAGTGTTCCTAACCAAACGTGCCACAGTCATATACATGTTTTGTCATTTTTGTGAAGCTGTCTTTAAAATCAAACCCTCAATTTGGTTTTTGCCATGAGGCCATGTCGTAGAAGGCATTTTAAACTCAAAATATCACTTAATTTTATCTTCAACTGGTGGAGATTTGAGTTTCATTTTTCAACCTTGAAAATTCTAGATTTTCTGAGCATTCAATATTACCTTTTAAATATTCTTTTCCTGAGTTCCTCTGTTTGTTGCTTCCCTGGTGGCCCAGACAGTGAAGAATCTGCCTGAAATGCAGAAGACCCAGGTTTGGTCTCTGGGTTGAGAAGATCCCCTGGAAAAGAGAATGGCTACCCTCTCCAAAATTCTTCCCTGCAGAATTCCATGGACAGAGGAGCCTGGTGGGGTTCATGGGGTCACAAAGAGTCAGACACGACTGAGTGACTAACACTCACTGGTTTTTCAAGCATCTTATCAAATGTGAACTAATATCAATCAGCTCATCCTATTGACAATCTGCCTCAAAATTTCCATGCCCAATGTCACAAGTTCATTAGGAGACAGATTTACCAGATGTTCCTCTCCCCCAGAAAATATGGGTTGCTATTTTCAGGATCCTTACAACAGTTTCTCATTCTAAAGACAATGCCGCAAATTTAGGTTGCTCTTACAGCTCCATCACATTCTTACTACCAGTTTTTGCACGTGTGCTGAGTCCTCTCAGTCAGACATGACTCCTTGCTACATGATGGCCTGTAGCCCGCCAGGCCCCTCTGTCCGTGGGATTCTTCAGGCAAGAATACTGGAGTGGGTTCCCATTTTCTCCTCCAGGGGATCTTTCCAACCCAGGGATTGAACCCACGTCTCTTACATCTCCTGCAGTGGTAGGCAGGTTCTTTCCCACTAGCACCACCTGGAAAGCCAAATGAATTGCTTTAATAATGTTCCTTAACCAACATTCTTAAAACTTAGTGGTATGTGATAATAAGCATTTGTTTCTGGCTGAATAATACGACACTAAGGGTTTGTTATTATATATATATATATATATATATATGCATATAAAATATATATATATGTATATATATATATACATATTTAGTTGCATGGTAAATATAGCATGTAGTTGCATGGTTAATGACTTGTTTATTTTAGAATGTTTTTTTTAAAAATCCTAAAAACAAAAAAGAAAAAAAAAGACATTTGATGTAATTTAGCAAGTTCACTCCTACATATTTACCCAAGGGAACTGAAAAAAAAAGTTTAGTCACAAATATTTGTAAATGAATATCCATATCAGGCATATTCATTCGAGTCTCAAGCTGTACACAACCCAAATGTCCATCAATTTGTGAATGTATAAACAAACATGTATATCCATACAATGGAAAATTATCCAGCAATAAAAAGTGACAACAACAGGGATGGATCTCAAAAACACTGTGCTCTGTGAAAGAAGTCAGATTTAAAAGACTACATGTGGCATAATTTTTGTTCACATAAAATTCCAAAAAAGGCAAAACTATAATGACAGAAAGCACTTCATTGGCTGACAGAGGCTAAAATAATGGGAAGGCATTAATTGAAAAGGGGAATAAAAGAATTTTTCTTGGGATAATAGAAGTTTCTTATTTTGACTTTAGAGGTGGTTACGTGGCTACACATTTGTCAAAATTCCTTGAAATTGAAATATTTAAATTAATAAGGCATATTATATGCAAAGTATATCTCAATAAAGTTGATTTTTAAAAGAAGGGAAAAAAGCCATTGTTAGATTTTCTTTGTGGTTTTTTTTTTAAATAATGCCCAATTCATCTTTTTTAGATAGAAAATAGTAACATGCTTCTAATGATGATTATAGATATTTCCTAGAACTAAAGGAAATCTTTTACCCTATTTATCCAGGTGCTAAAGGAGAATATTAAGACAAATATGCCTTCTGTGCCAATGGAAGATTGAACCAAACAATATATTCAACCATATGTTCTCATCTCAGCCTGACCATCTGCTGGCTGTGCACTTAAATATATCATCTAGTTTACTGATTCCCATTTGAAGAAAACCTATGAGGAAAAAAAAATGTCCAATAAAATAGTAAGCTAGCTAACAGCTATGTTGAAGAAACCTAAGTGTGTGTTGTTTTCTAAGAATAAACTATGCACCCTGGGGTAAATAAATTTATTCAAGATAGCAAGGTAGCTTTGAGTTTTGAGGGAAAAAAATGTTTTTATATCTGTAGAAAAAAAAAAACAGAATAGGAACTGTGTCTCAATCTTGACATAATACAATCACAAGGGTGAATCTGTTCTTTTGCTTTCTCTAGATTGTCCTTAAATAAATTAGATACAAATTAGAGCTGTAGCTGTCTTTCCATTGCTACTTTGAAGTCTATATTTCTGTCCTGAGAATTTTTCTTGTTGAGGTAAGCAGTCCATGTGTATGAGTTTCTAACAATTGTGTCAATTTCTATTCCTACACTTCCTTGGAGTGGCCCATCATTTTTCCTGAGCATTTGGAGAATAATCTTGATTCTTATATTCTTACTTCTCCACAGGTAGAATTAAATAGTTTAAAAACAAACATACTCACAGGTTGTTTGCCAAACTACTAAAGGTATATTAACTCCCATTGTTAAAACCCTAAAGTTCATATCTTCAAGAGTGGTTTAGTTCTTAACTAAAACTGTATCTATAGACATGCACAACAATCCACTCTCCATTCATTCCAAACACATGATTACCAGGATGAAGTTTCTGATGTCTGCAAAGGTAAGTGCAGGTCGGCTTTTTGAGAGATTTTCCTAATCTAAATCTCTCCCGTATTTCATCTCCTTAGTTCCTCCCTTCTTTCCCCTGCCATTGGTAAATGGTGCCCTTCAGCCATTATCCCTTTCCCAATCCAGCACTTAGTACATTGTAGCCACTGTCAGAAAAGCAGCCTGTCAAAGACTGAATCAGAAAGGATGGACCCTGCTGTTTCCCTCACATCAGACAGAGAATCCCCTGGGGTGACTTTAAGACAGTGTTCACCTGTCATTTCTCGCTCATCTGCAGAATCCACTTGGGGCACTTTTCATAGTCAGGTAGTCACATGTCTTTCCTTGTGCCTTTTATTTATGAAAAAAGGAACACCCCCCAGAAGGCCAAACCAGCACTCTTCTCAAAGGAAAATTCAGTGAGGTACAGATAGCAAATGAATAATCTGTTTGCACTGTGCAGCTTTCAAGCAGGCTTAAAACAAAGTATTTTATAAGGCCAAGCTGGAATTACAGTATAACAGACTCAAAATCCCTTTTTAGGCCCAGTGGTGAAAATGGCTGCATGTTGAGCTAACTCAGGGCACCTGAGCCAGGAAGAGAGCATTTTCAGCACCTCCTTCCACATCCTGATTATCTGTTAGGTGCTTTGGCTTATTGTCATCCAGGTAACCTCAGATCTGAGATTGCTTGCTAGGCACAAGGTTCGAGGAGGGTATATCTTAGTCTAAGGGTGAAGATTTAAGCTGTATTCTAGAAGTGCACTCAAATCTGCCTAGTGCAACTAAACATAATTCTTAAAGCTTATGATTGCTGAACTTCCTAAGTGCTCACTCTAGCCCTCAGAGTTCCTTCCAGATGAGATAAGTGCATTCTGCATATAAATTTCATGATTAGAGATAGGCATTTAATGGAACAATTCAGTAGATGTATGATGCATAAAAACATTGGAAGAAAAGGGATTACCTTCTGATAACCTGAGATTGTTGAAAGGTTGCCAATCTTTTAGCAGGGAAAAGGCTGATAGAGAATATTTACAAAATGCCAAGAGAACCAGACCTATCAGAATGCCTAACTGGAACAAGCATTCTCTGTCTGGCTCCAAAGCTTCCCTCCCGGGCAAGGCCCACTCAACAGAGGCCACCTAATTTACTGTCCTGCTTTCTGGAGCTCTCTCATTCCACCTACTCTGCATGCCACTGCACAGTAAACCTTTACATGCTTTTCATTAAAATGCTCTCACACTTAACTCTTGTCAGATACATGGGTTACAAGTGTATCTCCCTTTCCATAGGTTACTTTTTCATTTTACTAACTGTTTCTTTGCTGGGCAGAAGCTTTTTAGTTTGATATGTCCCACTTATTTATTTTTGCTTTTATTATCTGTGCTTTTGGTGCAATATTAAAAAAAAAATAGTTGCCAAGACCAATCAACATCAAGAATCTTCCCCCCATTTTCTTCTAGGAGTTTTACAGTTTCAAGTTTCACATTTAAGTTGTAATCCATTTCAAGTTATTTCTGTGAGTGGTATAAGATAGGAGTCCACTTTCATTCTTCTGCATGTGGATCTCCAGTTTTTCCAAAATCATTTATTAAACAGACTATCCTTTCCCACTGTATTCTTGAAATTCTTGCCAAAGATGATGGTTTAGACTTTTCACTTATATCCTTCACATTACCCAGCATAAGGTTTCTGTGTAACTAAAAGAAGTAAGCATGGGATGTATAAATGTGCATGTGTGCTTTGTTACTCAGTCATGTCTGACTCTTTGCGATCCCAAGGACTGTAGCCCACCAGGCTCCTCTGTCCATGGGGAATCTCCAGGCAAGAATACTGGAGTGGGTTACCATGCCCTCCTCCAAGGGATCTTGCCAACCAGGGATCGAACCAGGTCTTCCACATTGCCAGCCAATTCTTTACCATCTGAGCCACCAGGAGAGCCTGGAATGTACAAACAGTAGAGGCCTAAAATAGGCAGCCCCAGGATGAAGTCTTTAGTCTCAATCTTAGACAGCACTGGAAATAATCTATATTGAAAGAGAATACATGATAGGCTCAAGAGGGAGGAGATATACGAATACTTTTGGCTGATTCATGCCACTGTATCATGGAAACCAACACAACATTGCAAATTAATTATCCTCCAATTAAAAACAAGAAATATATTTTAAAAAGAGAATACAGCCAAAAAGGAAATGAGTCATCTTCTAAGAAACATTCATTCCTTTGATCATTGACCAAAGACTTAATGAGCATGTGTAATGAGGTAGATAACCCATTACCAGAAGAAAATAGATAACAGACTCATTCCAAAAGCAGTAACAGTTCCTGGCATTTGAAGGTACATAAACTACTTTTCCTTTGCCCTTTCAGTTTTACATGGATTCTCAGTTAGGAACAGAACTTGTGATTGCATCAGAAATACATTTGCAAGGTTTGGTGTCAATGAGGCAGAAAGCTCTTTGCTCCAAGCCATTACTGACAGAAGGAGTAGGTATCTTCCTAATTTTGCCAATGACCCTGTCCAACCTTGTCCAGAGTGTGACATAGAAGCAGGTAAAATGGTTAAACGCAGAGCCATGGAGAACTAGGACGGCTTTAGAGGTGGATTCAGACGAAGCCAGGATGAGCACGGGGACCAGAGATTCTCTCGTTACCCTGGCGTCAGAGCTTCTCCAGCTCCTAAACAGGGAGAACACTTGGCTAACACAAACCGCGTCTTGTATAATCTGAAACTTAAGGCAAATGATTTATGTCTATGTTTCTCATCAGTAAAGAGTGCTTGTTAGATAGTTTCATACTGTGGGTTTCATTCTCCAAGTGGCCTTTTGCTGCTCTCCTAAATTTCCAAATTAAAAATCACATATATTGTTAAGGTGGTATACTTGCCTTGGGTGGACACTGCTATTTTGGCAACCACCCTGAATGCTACAAGGTACAAAGGACTTAAAAATTTAGGACATTTGCTTTAATCTACTATGTAAGAATCATTCACTCTCACACACTATGAATACCCAATAAACAACTGGTTGACTAGAATGCCAGGCCTGTTGCTTGACCAAATCAACAGTTATTGAGCTGGAATTTCCCATTATATACCCCAGGTAAACAAAGCTTCAGGTAGGACTCCAAAACTCCTTCCACACTGGAGCAGGGAACAGGCTTGCAGCTAAGTCTCCAGCAAGCTTAATATTTTCTGCTATTTACCCTGGAGTTCAGTCAAACCCATCCACTGTCCCTGTGCAAGAAGCATTACGATCACCAACGTGATTAATATGCTCCTTCTGCTGTGGCAAGAGCTGCCGAAAGCCAGCTTTCAATGAGCTCTGTAAATGTCTTTTTTATGCCCTCCATTGAGTATACACCTACAGAGTTTAAGTAAACAAAGGTATTTGAGAGTGTGGATTATATTGGCAAATACATTCCTCCTACTTTTTATCTAGTCTTCCCTATGATAAGGCAAAAGTGCTATCCCGCCTGACTGTTTATCACGTCTCTGAGTTCATAATGCCATTACACGAGCAGTTATTAGGTGACACAGTTATTTCACTTTAGCACCTGAAAAATGATAGCAAATCATGCAGAAAACTTAATTTTGCTAAATTTGCAAAAGAATTTGCAAGAGAATTTTGCTAAAACAAACAAACAAACAAACAAACAAACAAAACCACATGTGGAAAGCCAGGTAATGTTCTGAACTTTTAAAAGTCTTTCGGGCACTCCAATATAGACTTGTGTTTTACCTAGTAAGTTCATAGCATTAGATCGACTGCATGTGGGGTTTAGAAAAAAAATTCCAGTTTCATTTATTTGTTATTTTTTTCTGCATATTGATTTATTGCTTAAACATTTTTAAGAGAAATATCAAACTAAGAGTGGCATCATATTTCAGTAAAAGAAGCTACTGAGTCAAATCTTTTTCTTAGAAGCTCCTCCTCACACACAGTATATATACATATAAATCTGTATGTGCATACATGTGTATATGTATATACATGAATGTAGGTTTATACACACACACACAAATGTACATTTCCAAATGTACATTCTTCACACAGAAAGATTCACAGTTCTTTATGTCTGATTTCCTGTCTACCAGGGTCACCGTACAAAATGAACCTGGCAGATGATGGTGACTAATTTTCACCTGTGATGAGTCTAATGTATTTATGCTTTAATGTAGCCATTTAAATTTTTTGAAACCAAATAACCTAAAATGAATGGTCCTGCTCTCTGATCATGATATTGGCTGCATAAACCAAAAATATAGAAAGATACAGAAGAAAATACAAATGTAATAGTCTCAAAATATAAAAATTGACAAGTTACTTAGATAATTGCTTAATATTTTCAAAGTATGAAAATTGTTTTTGTTTTGTTTGTTTACAGAGTACTGAAGCATATGTTTTCCCATGATAAAAAAAAAAAATGAATTAATTCCTAGCCACCAAGTCCCTGTCCCATTTTAGTAGATCCTCCTGCAAAATGGCCCCTTGGTGACTCTGATGGAAATACTGAGAGATACGAGATTAAAATTTTACCATATGTTAGAACATGTGTACAGGGGAGCTTGCCTTGGATTGAACACTGTCAACAAGGGGATTCTTCAGCTTAACTGTGTCATTTCAAATGTACCTTAAACCCTCAGCAATGCTTTCTGTTCTTTGTTTTCTTTTTATGAGAAGAACCCTTCAAATATAAATGTTTGCTAAAACAAATTGCATACCAAGATTCAAATAATTCATCATTATTGAGGTTCTGTGTATTTTAATGATTGTCTAATGCAAATTGCCATACATTTAATTTGATTTTTATTTTGAACAATGTGATTTACATACTCAAAAATACTACAAAAACAGGTGTCTGCTGACCTACCTGCTCTCAGCCCAGATTCCTAAATTTTCTAAATGTACATTTTCCACATCTTCTCCTAAAATTTACCTCCATATTTCTCTGGAGGTAAATAATGTTCTCACTTCCTTATTTATTTATTTTTCTATTTTAGAGACTATCTTTCAGTTTCCTCTGAGGGATATAAGGATTTCAGCTTCTTTCCATATCCACCCCAAGATACAACTATACACAATTTTATTATAAATATGTCACAATTTTAAACAAATAGCCACAGTACCTTTGTGGTTCAGCTTGTTATTTTTTCTACTGCTAATAACTGTCCTCCTTTTTCTTCTTGGATTTCCAAATATCGATCATTAACACAATCCAAGAGTGTAACAGTTTTCCAATAATCTAATCAGGAACAGGAAATCGTTTTCTGCAAAGGGCCACAGAGTAAGCAGTTTATGCTTTGTGGGCAATAGGGTCTCTGTTGCAACTCCTCAACCCTAACTCTGTAGCAACGTAAATGAATGGGCATGGGGCTAGCTCAATAAAACTTTATTTACAAAAACAAGCAGGGAGCCAGATTTGGCCTCAGCCATAGTTTGATAACCCTTGGTCTTACATCAGGTGGTCAGTTCCCTTTGTTTTCTTAAAGATCTCACTCCTAGACATTTTAACATTCTTGCTTTACTCTGGACATGCCTCTTTCTATATCTGCTGCACAGTCATCATCCTCACACTCTCCTGCACTTCTCTCCTGGGCTGAATTCTTTCCTTCCTGAATCCCATGTCTTTCTTGTTTTAGACCATCCTTTCAACAGTTTGCCTAGAAAAAGTGCACTGACCGTAAACTTTTTGATATCACATAGGTTCTTCAAATGACTCTATTCTATCCACATCTTTCACATTGTAACTGTGTATAGAATTCTAGATTAGAAATAATTTTCTCCTCAGAATTTTGAACTGTATCTTCATTTCCTTTGAGCTCCTAATTATCATTGAGAAATATGCCTATTTTGATTCAGAGTCTTTCCCATGTGACTTGTGTCATTCTTCCTGATGGCTTTTCAAATTTTTTATTCAATGCCAGAAATTCCGTGAATTCTATGATGTTGCTGTTTTTATTTTCACCAATATTTTAGAGACAATATTTTAATGAGTCTTTTCAATATAGAAATGCATATTTATCATTTGTGGGAAATTTTTGAATAGTTTTTTGGATAGTTTTGGATAGAACCAAAATGCTCAGAAGTAGGAAAGGTTTCCCTTCTGAAATTTCTGCCAGTCAAGAACTTCATAATTCATCTTATCTTTTCACTCCCCCTTTCCTACTTCTGAGCATTTTGGTTTGGTTTTTGAGGATAATTTTTCAACTTTATTTTTCTAACAAGTATGAAAGTTACAACAGACATGATCTACTCATTCTTACTCCTGATTCTTATGTTTTCTAAATGTATATCTCCAGCATTTTCTCCTAAAATTTCCCTCCAAAACTGAATGGAGGTATTGATGAAAATATACAAAAAAAAATCACAATTAGAGGATGTGATTAAATTAGGTTCTTTGATGGCAAAGGATCTGGAAACTTATAGAACAAGTCTATACAAAGCAGGCATACAATACAGGTCTGGACACAGGTTATACTTTCTGGATCCTTCTGCCCAGGTCCTCTCTACAGGGAAGCACAGCCTTGGATAACACCTATTTCACCAACAAAAATTCAAACAAAAAGCATCCCTGATGTTATAGAATATATATATATAGAAGAAATTTTTCTTAATTAAAATTTCTTTCCTCTGAGTTTATTTATTCTATACGTCTGTTTTAGCGTTGCTTTCATTTTAGATGCTTTCCTTAAATGTTTGTGGCTCCTTAGTTGTTGTTCATATGTATGAATGAATCAGCACTAAAAAGCTGATTGGAATAAGACAGACAGTAGTTTGATAAGATTTATAGAATTCACTTCCCAGCTGTGTAAGCTTAGACTAAAATGTAAACTTTGGTGAGCTATATTTTTCTCACCTATAAACTGGGGACCCTGAGTCTCTCCTGCATGGCAGTTTTAAATACCTGATAAGATCATGTAAGCCAAAGATCTATCAAAAGACAGGCCCTTGAAATTTGTAATGGGCTCTTAAAATTGGCAATTGCTTTTCCTGTTATTAGCATAAGGAAGGAAAGTTATATCATTTATTATCAGTATAATGCACCCAAAGGATATTAGGCTTAAGACTAAAATAAACTAAACAATTTTATTATTTCATTTATTTGTTCATTAAAAATATTTATTAAATGCTATCCCTGCCTCTTACTATCTGAGTGAGCTTAGGTAATTTCTAACATTCCTCAGCTTTAGTTTAATCATCTATGAAATCAAGATAGTAATATCTACATAGTAACATGGTTTTGAAATGGAATGAAAACTTGCAGCAAATTATCAGCAGTGACAATATTATCATGCTAAACGACTAGCTTAAGAAATGAATCACTAGGGGGTCACTTAACATAAGTTTTTTACAACTTGGTTTTCTTGAAGTATGAAGTAGAACAACATTAACATAGCCATACACACACTTTTCTCTATGCTTGTATTGAAGACAAAATATGCCATCTAGTCAATCTATTTGCCTAATGTTATGTTGCTACTAAAACGAGGGCTCTGTGGCCCCTTCAAATTTACATCTTCAATGATTTTAGGATATTTAAAATGATCAATCCTTGGGCTATATCAGCCAAGGTAAGAAGCTGTAAGAAAAGTATTGCAAAAGCAGTATGTCAGGAGAAAGAATCTCAGCAGCCTGACTTTGCTTGTGAAAGCTAGCTTATTAGCAAGGGTATTTCCCACTTTCAGCTTTTTCCCCATGATGTGATTTACCATCAAAAAAATTGACTCTGGAGGTCTCTGACCTATTTTAAAGCTGTCTTATCTCAGGAGGCATTTCTTTACTGACTCTAAGAATAAAGCTGAGAGATAGGCGGTGAAGTTCTGCCATATGGTGCAACATATGTACAGTCAATATACATGCCTTGAATGGGTAGCAACATAAAGACACACTTTATATACAGTATATCATCACACATAAAGCTTTCAAAAAAAGTCCAGAATATGTGTGTGCATGTGTATAACTATAGGAATACATATGCATAAATGTGCATACATATGCATATTTAGATTGTCAACTATGTGAGTATATAACCGAGAACTGTTTTCATGGGGGGCTTAAAATATTGGGAGATGCCTGCCTTGACAACTCTACAAGCCTACTATTGAATTAATTAATTTGTTAAAAAATTGATTGACTATATATTATGTGTCACATTGTGCACAGTATTGAATGCATTATTGGCTTTGCAAAGAAATGGTGTTTTGTAACAAAGAGAATGTGTCACCTTCTGTAGAAGATTTTTAGGAAGAAATGGCTGAACAATATTTCCCAAATTCTCAGTAAGAGTCTTCTTTGGCAAACGTTAGTTCCATGGTTAAGGATTGTTTATGAGGGGAAAAAAAAAGTATCTGTTTGTTTATACATTTTTCTGTAACTGTGAAAAAGATGAGAAAACTACTAATTTAGTCATGACTTCAAGTCATACCTTTCCAAGAACTCTCTGTGCTCAATTAAACATTAAAGAATTATAGGCTTTCCCTGCTTTCCAAAAGTAGAGCATTCCTATGAATCCTTTCGTAAGCTGAAATGGTGTAAAGCAAAGAATCAATTACCTTAGGATCCATTCTGCTAACAGATGCATAAAGTAAACCGAGATAAAGCACAGATGCTCACAGACACAGTTCAAAGCCGAGGTGGCTTAAGGCTGAGATGCTACATGTAGTTCCCAGAAAGAAGCTTTGGGTGTGTACTGCCTCTATAATGACTACCTGCAAAACAATGCCTGAATGCTATTTTCATGTTTTCCCTTTTTTCATAAAGTGAAAATTCCCTTTGGATAGCAAAAATGGGTACTAGCACAGGTCTTTGGTAAAAGCCAAGTGGCATAAGGCTTCCCAGG
The DNA here is from genome assembly GCF_019320065.1 of Cervus canadensis. Classification (NCBI taxonomy): domain Eukaryota; kingdom Metazoa; phylum Chordata; class Mammalia; order Artiodactyla; family Cervidae; genus Cervus; species Cervus canadensis. The sequence continues at coordinate 14,898,893 of NC_057399.1, forward strand.
TGGCACTAATAGTAAAGAACATGCCTGTCAATGCAGGAGATGTAAGAGAGATGGGTTCAATCCCTGGGTCGGGAAGATCCGCTGGAGAAGGAAATGGCAACCCACTCCAGTATTCTTGCCTGTAGAATCCCATGGACAGAGGAGCCTGGCAGGCTATATAGTCCTTAGGGTTGTAAAAAGTCAGACATGACTGAAATAACTTAGCATGCACACAAGTGGCATAAAGTGAAGTTTCAGAAAGCAGTGGGTACCTGTAAACAGTTACACACACATATATCGCAAATACTACTAAGAGATGATGAAAATGAAGAGAGAACATTGTTCTTAGAAAAACTGAAAGGATCTGTGGAGTGTTCTCAATACCTTGAGAACAACCTGGTCTGTCTTCAAGAGAATAAGAACTTGTACACAACCACTTAGGTGTTTGTTTTCCTCTTACCTACTCTTTCCATCTACCAAGCACTTCTTATGAGCACTGATGCTCTATCTCACCTATTTCTTTTCTTCTGGCTATTTTCTTCTTTGATAAATCCCCTGTTTTAATATACTAAACATCCATTTTTGTGTGAAAGTGATAGTTGCTCAGTTGTGTCCAACTCTTTGCAAACCCATGGACAGTAGCCCAACGTGGACACTCCTCTATCCATGGAATTCTCCAGGCAAGAATACTGGAGTGGGTTGCCATTCCCTTCTCCAGGGGATCTTTACAAGCCAGGGATCAAACCAAGGTCCCCTGCATTGCAGATTCTTTACCAACTGAACCACTAGGGAAGTCCCCTTAAAATATTAATATAAAGACACTCTACAATACAACCAACATGCATAAAATCTTGGCAAATGGTGACAAAAGAATTTACCATCAATATGATGGAACAAATTCAGATTTTGGAAAAAAAAAAAAAGGCCATTGAATCCAAACACTCTTAGAAGTCTGAATATTATCATTATCATTATATCTGCTGAAAACACCTCCACTACTCACAGGTCACTGTGATGGGGCACCTATAAAACCCTCAAAGGTATATTCTAGAAGTTTCCATTCATGAAATGTATTCTTCCTCTCAAACATATTGTGAAAAAGGCATAAATAAAAGACATGACACCATAAAACTCCTAGAGGAGAGCAAAATATTCTCTGACATAAATTGTACCAATATTTTCTTAGGTCAGTGTCCCAAGGCAATAGTAATAAGAACAAAAATAAACAAATGGGACCTAATCAAACTTACAAGCCTTTGTACAGCAAAGAAAAGCATAAAAAAAAAAAAAAAGAAAAGGCAACCTACAGAATGGGAGGAAATATTTGCAAATGATGTGACAGACGAGTTTAATCTCCAAAATATACAAACAGCTCATACAACTCAACCATAACAATATCAAAACCCAATTGAAAAATGGGCAGAAGACATTTAGAGACATTGTTCCAAATAAATCATACAGATGGCCAGTAGGCACATGGACTATAGTCTGTCAGTCTCCTCTGTCCATGGGATTGTCCATGGAAGAATACTGGAGTGGGTTGCATTTTTTCCTCTAGAGGATCTTCACAACTCAGGGAATGAACCTATATCTCCTGTGTGTCCTGCATTGAAGCTGGATTTTTTTACCCACTGTGCCACCTGGGAAATCCTAATTATCAGAGAAATGCAAATCAAAACTACCATGAGGTACCACCTAACACCATTCAGAATGGTCATCATTAAAAAGTCTATAAACAACAAATGCTGAAGAGGTTGTTGAGAAAAGGGAACCCTCATACACTGTTTGTGGGAATGTAAGTTGATGCAACCACTATGGAAAACAGTATGGAGGTACCTTGGAAAACTAAAAGTAGGCCTACCATATGATCCAGCAATCCCACTCATGGGGATATAGCTAGACAAACTATAATTCAAAAAAACACATGCATCGCTATAGTCACAGCAGCACCATTCACAATAGCCAGGACATTGACAGACGAGTGGATAAAGAAGAGATGTTGCACATACACGCAATGGAATACTATTCAGCCACGAAAAATGAAACAATGCTATTTGCAGCAACATGGATACAACTAGAGATTATCAGACTAACTGAAGTAAATCAGAAAGAGAAAGACAAATACCATATGATATCACTTATCTGTGGAATCTAAAATATGGCACAAATGAACCTATCTACAAAACAGAAACAGACTCACAGAGAACAAACTTGTAGTTGTCAAGGGAAAGGGGGGGATGAACTGGGAGTCTGGGGTTAGTGGATGCAAACTACTACATTTAGAATGGATAAACGACAAGGTCATATTATATAGTGTAGATAATTATATCCAATCTCTTGAAATTAGGGGAAAAAAGGAATAAAGAAAAACAATATACAAAAGAAAGTGTATATGTGTATAACTGAGTCACTGTTGTACAGCAGAAATAAGTACAACATTGTAAATCAACTACATGTCAATAAAAAATTTAAAAAAAGAAAGTGAGAGCACATTTTTCTTGAAAAATAATAGTCAACTAGCAAGAGAAAAATACATATTTCAAACAGCAGGTGATTTTAACATAGCAATATATTTTAATATAGCAAAATTTTTACATCAAAGAAAAACTTTCAAGTGTATTATATTTTAAAAGAGTAAAGTCAAGTCCAATTACTTTTCATATGATTTTAAGTGCTGTCTTTGCTTCTCCTTGACCACCACAAAATATTTATGATTAAATTGTTATACCTTGTTATTCACGGTGAGTGCTGTTTCTGTCACTGTGTTTGTTTAGAGCAAGTACTTAATACCCATGGATTTAATCAGTCTTCTTTCATCATTAGGTCATACAAGTGTAATTTCAAGTCTCTCCAACAGCCCCTGATTTTCATTTCTTCAGTTAGATTTGTCATCGCCAAGAATTACACCAGAATCCACAGACAAACCACTAAGACCACTGCCATGTTGTTGTTATAGTCCAAGAACATGGTAGAATTTTCACATAAGACAAGTGATCTGCCAAAATGCTTTCCAAATCACTGAAACCAACAGATTTGACTTTTTGGGAACTGGTGTCAGTGAAAGGCAGGTATGTGGTTAAGATTTCTGTCAAACAGTATTTAACATCTCTCCAGGCTGGACAACAATGTTTAATAACAGCAGCAGTAACAAAATTATAGCTCCAAATATGGAGCAAAACTATATGCTTGACAATGTGCTCTATGGACACGATTTGATTTTTAGTGTGACCTGACACTAATGAGAAATTATTATTATTACACTAATTAGTAAATGAAAAAGTTGGGATTTGAAACTAGATTTACATCATTTGAATTCTATATTGTTAGCCAAAAGGATATACTGCTTTTTTCCAGTTCTTCTCACTGACTCCTTCATTTCTGTGAAGATCCTAAACATTCTCCAACAAAAATCAGTTCAAAGTCTTGGATTCTCTTTTTCTTCTTTCCTTTTTCCTCACCACAGGCAATTTGTTGCCTTTTTTTTTTTTTTCCTGACTCTACCTTTAAATATTTGGTATAGCTACCTCTGTTTTTGTATTTTTATGGCCACCACCCTGTTGAGATCCTCTTTCTTTTCAATAGGGTCTTAACTCTTGTTTCCACTTCCAGCAGTCAACTCCCCCATCACCCCATCCCAGTGTTCTTCAACCTCAGCACCTCTGACACATGGGGCCATGCAATTCTTTGTTATAGGAAGCATTGTAGAACTTTTTGCAACATCCTGGACGCTGCCGGCTAGATTTTACTCCCTCTTTCCACCCAACTGTAACAATCAAAAGTATCTCCATTATCAGTATCAGTTCAGTCACTCAGTCGTGTCCAACTCTTTGCGGCCCCATGAACCACAGCATGCCAGGCCTCCCTGTCCATCACCAACTCCCGGAGTTTACCCAAACTCATGTCTATTGAGTCGGTGATGCCATCCAACCATTTCATCCTCTGTCGTCCCCTTCTCCTCCTGTCCCAAACTTTCCCAGCATCAGGGTTTTTCAAATGAGTCAGCTCTTCACATCAGGTGGCCAAAGTATTGGAGTTTCAGCTTCAGCATCAGTCCTTCCAATGAACACCCAGGACTTATCTCCTTTAGGATGGACTGGTTAGATCTCCATGCAGTCCAAGGGACTCTCAAGAGTCTTCTCCAGCACCACAGTTCAAAAGCATCAGTTCTTTGGTGCTCAGCTTTCTTTATGGTCCAACTCTCACATCCATACATGACTACTGGAAAAACTATAGCCTTGACTAGGTGGATGACAAAGTAATATCTCTGCTTTTTAATATGCTGTCTAGGTTGGTCATAACTTTCCTTCCAAGGAGTAAGCATCTTTTAATTTCATGGCTGCAGGCACCATCTGCAGTGATTTTGGAGTCCAGAAAAATAAAGTCAGCCACTTTTTCCACTGTTTCCCCATCTATTTGCTGTAAAGTGATGGGACCGGAAGCCATGATCTTAGTTTTCTGAATGTTGAGCTTTAAACCGATTTTTCATTCTCCTCTTTCACTTTCATTAAGAGGCTCTTTAGTTCTTCTTTGCTTTCTGCCATAAGGGTGGTGTCATCTGCATATCTGAGGTTATTGATATTTCTCCTGGCAATCTTGATTCCAGCTTGTGCTTCATCCAGCCCAGCATTTCTCATGATGTACTGTGCATGTAAGTTAAATAAGCAGGGTGACAATATACGTGTCCCTGGGGGATAAAATCCCCTCCAGTTAAGAACCGCATATCCATCCTAGCACCACTAACAGTTAAGCACTCAGGCTTTGATAGTGCTCCTCCCCGGCTCAGCATATTTCGTTCGGTACAAATGTTCCAAATTTATCTTTCTTACTTCATTTCCTCTGGGAGCATCCCTTGCTCCAGCAAATTATCCCAATCATTGTTACTTAAATATAGCCTGTATTTTTGCCCTTGTCTACCCTGTTACTTCCATCTTAATACATACTCTTTTCAGTTTCTCCTCCTAAAGTTCCACCCAATCTCCAAAGTCTATCTCAAAAGCTGCCATCCCGAGAGACTTCTGTGATACTCTCAGCCAGAAATGATGGCTCCCTTTTCTATGCTGCTTCCATCAGGGGTTTATCACACTAAACTGATAGCAACTCTCTGACTTGCAGCTACCTGTACCCTCTTCTCCCCTACCATACTGTTAGCGCCTCAGGAATGGCAGTCATGCTTCAGTTATAGTTACAACCCTAAGCATGTCTGATCTCTATTAAGAGTACAATAAATATTTTTGAATGAAATGTTATTTAAAAAAGAAATCTTAATGCCTACAGTGAGAAAGAAAATGAAACTGTTAGTCACTTAATCACGTCCAGCTCTTTGCGACCCCACGGACTATAGCCCACCAGGCTACTCAGCCTGTGGAATTCTCCAGGCAGGAATACTGGAGTGAAACATAGATTCAATGTCAGGAAACTTCCTTTAGTCTTGTCCACACAGCAGAGAGAAATGCAGTACTGAGCTGCCAGTGCACTGTCCAGATGCAAGAGTTTCTAGATTCCAAGAAAACTGGGGTATATGCCCCCAGATTTGCTAGTAGGATCATAACTGCTTCTGTCTCTTACACAGTTTGGTGATGTGTGAGAAACCAGAACAGTTACTGTCAGTGCTGAAGGGGACAAAGTGGCTGAGTCATGCGAGGGGTGCTAGCAGGACCGGTGGCAGGAAGCAAGTGGGAGTCCTGAGCAAGGGAGCTCTAGTCCAGAAAGCAGCCTATCATGCAAGGAGGTGAGATGTGGCCTGTGTCTGTGGAGGCTGATTGCTGGCCAAGACAGTCTTTTGGTTCAGAGTATGTTTCCCAAAGCCAAAGGTGTGGCCTAATGGAAATTTCTCTGGTTTGACATAAATCCAAATTGTTAAAAATCTCATAAAAATCCACACCCCAAAATGATGGAACACATAATCAATCATTCCTGACATCTTCCAGGCCTGGGGTATAAATACTGTGACTGGGGAGAGGGACAGAAGAACTTTGGAAACATCTTTAAGATCATTATAGACATTTGGGCAGGGACTACTTTGAGGGCTGTTATATTTATAGCGGGTACACAAGGTACATGCTACCATCAGATGGGGCTTACGCTGTAGAATAGCAGGAAAGTGACAACTGGTAAACATGTGAAGCCAGTGCCCTTTCAGAGTTTAAATAGAAAAGTGACATTTCACAATGTGTCACACAAGTCCACCAGATTGGCTGTAAACCAACCCAAAACATATTTAGTACTTCACTCCAGAAGATCTTCATGAGCAGTAATATACATTTACTGTACTTCCCATCTAATCTCTACCCCAAATACGATTGTTGGTACAACATGCCCTGCCCCAGCCCTACTGGGAACTGCAGGCTTTTGTGGCTCCAGCCTCCTCTTGGGACTGCATATTTGCAGCTGTCCTGATGAGACTTCACAGGAACCATAGGTTTCAGTTCTTAAACAGCTGAAAACTGCCTTATTGGTGGCAAGGTTGGGTGGGGGGGTGGGGGGCAGGGCGGCAGCAGATCAAATTCAAGATTCTTGCATTTTAAACCATATTTTGAATGAATGTTACACATACCACTAATTGCAGAACAGAATATTGTTTCTCTGAGCCAAGCTTCCAACAAGAGACTGTTGCTTATCTTCATTCTTGTCATACACTTCTCCTCCCTCAGCCCCCCTTATTTTCCGCCCCCATGTTCATTTGTGATTGTTGAATTTCCTTTGAAGCACATTTCCTTATTCACAATGTATGTTACTAGAGCTCTTTTATTTGGGATTTTTCACACATCCTTCACATCTTCTTTGCAGCTCCAGTCAATAAGCGCTAAGACCTAAATGCGCCTTTGCACTTCATGGCTATTCCCTTATCACATGCCTTTTCTGTTGCCTCAAGGAAGACCTGTACAATTTTTGTTATTGAAATGTGAATTTTTTTCCCTCCCAAGCAGATGGAGGATGTGTAAATGTGTCTAAAGACTTAGAATAGCATTAAATCTGTTTTTTTCCCCTTCCTATGAAGCCCTGGGAGTTGGACTATTTCTGACCCATTAAAACCAAGAGGGGAGAAAAGCAGCAATAATTCCACAATCCAGAGAAAATTGCAAGAGTTTGTTGCCAAGCCTCCCTTGACACAAAGACTTTAGTTTGGATAAGGGAATCAGTCTCCCCATCTTTGGCAACACAGTATGATTCCCAAGTCATTCATGGATGGAATTACATGGATGGACTTCTATTATACATTCTATTATACAATGGACCTCCCAGGTGGGTCAGTGGTAGAGAATCTGCCTGCCAACGCAGGAGACACAGGATACGTGGGTTTGAATCCTGGGTCAGGAAGGTCCCTTGGAGGAGGAAATGGCAAACTTCTCCAGTATTTTTGTCTGGAGAATTCCATTGACAGGGGAGCCTGGTAGGCTACAGTCGATGCAGTTGCAAAGAGTCAGACATGACTGAGTGAGTGCACATGCACATTATACAATATATTGACTAAAAGATGTGAAGCTTTTATTGTTGCTATTTGTCAGGGCCTCTTGCCAGGAGAGGAGAAGGCAATGGCACCCCACTCCAGTACTCTTGCCTGGAAAATCCTATGGACAGAGGAGCCTGGTGGGCTGCAGTCCATGAGGTCACTAAGAGTCGGGCACGACTGAACGACTTCACTTTTACTTTTCCCTTTCATGCATTGGAGAAGGGAACGGCAACCCACTCCAGTGTTCTTGCCTGGAGAATCCCAGGGACGGGGGAGCCTGGTGGGCTGCCGTCTATGGGGTCACACAGAGGCGGACACAACTGAAGTGACTTAGCAGCAGCAGCTTGCCAGTAGATGTATGGGAAATATGCTATACAGACAGTCCCAACTTACCTACCTGCTATACTCAATCTCCTTCATAAATTGATTTGGTGGATATTAGATACATTTCCCAGAAAAATAAGACCATCTTGGGTGGGTTAGGTTCCCCGGATAGATCACTAAGGACAAATTAACCCTTAATAGGATACTCCTCCAGTTTTATCTCACATTTTTATGCATTTATTTACTTCCACCAAGCCACTCTTTGTTCACATGACACACACACATACACAGACAATTCAAGCACATCTCTTGCTATTTTATATTTCGAAGGCTTCAAGTCACCTATTCTCATTGATACAAACATCCCTCCCTTCTCTACTCATCTGACTCTAATAAATCACCTCTGATTGAGCTTTTTCTGACTCCCCCCAGCACACCCATCCACCAGTGGGGTTAGGTATGCTCTCTAGGCGCACATCGTAATCCAAGTGTATGTGGTGCCATATTGTAAATGCTTACAATATTGGACTAAAATACTATTCTCTGCCTTTATTTTATTAGACTTAAATTCCTTGAGGACTTGGCCAACACTGTGCCCAAGAAGTACTGGTTGCTCAATACATTTTCATAAATAGCAACTTAATTAGCAGTCACACAACAATTTCTGTCTCCGGGAGTCCCCATCCAGCACACTCTCTCCCTCTCTTCCTGCACCACGCCAACCGTGATGCTCTCTTAGATCTTCAAATTCACTTCTAGAAGAGTCTGAGTCATTATCAGCAAAGAAGTCTTTATGTGTCTACCTAATTTGGGGAAATCCAGTGTCATATGAGATGGAGGCAGTGGATTATACATGTGAAATCTAGAGGCAGCAGAAGTATGTGTTCCAGGAGAAAAAGTGGGGATCTGAGATGTCTTAAAGTGGACAGAGGGGTCTCTACAGAGGCTACTCAGGGGACAGCTGGCGTCATATACATGCTGGCTCCTACAGGTAAGTCAGGTCCTACAGTTGCATTACTCTACATGGAATGGGAAGAATTTCTTAGGCTCTGCTGTAACTCAGAAAGATTTACTGACATTTATTTACCCACTCAATGAGTTTCTAATCCAACAGATAAAATAAAGATTCTCCCTGTACCTTATACTGCACGGAGTTTTCTCTTATCACAACGATCTCCTCTTCCCCAGGTATTCACAGCTCTTAGACGTCAATGTTCCCTCCAGGTTCCCATCTTACTTTCGCGGCCACTCCCTGAGGGCATTTAATTACTACTCCCTTAGAGCTCTGAAAGCAAGCCTGCGTTCACAGAATCTCAACATTGGACAGAATCTTTAAGTCCATCAAGTTCATCTCTCTTTTTATACACCTAAGGAAACCAACATCCAAGAAGGTTAACATAACATGTCTTGCTCAAGTGTTCACAATTAGAAGGAGAGCAGGGATGAGGAATCTATATATAATCTAATCTCAAGATTACTCTTCTTGCTGGTACATTAATAAATTCTGTCTTGAAGCATCTGCCTACAATGTGGGAGACCCGGGTTCAATCCCTGGATCAGGAAGATCTCCTGGAGAAGGAAATGGCAATCCATTCCAGTATTCTTGCTTGGAAAATTCCATGGACGGAGGAGCCTGGTAGGCTACAGTCCATGGGGTCACAAAGAGTCAGACACAGCTAAGCAATTTCACTATACTTAAATTTCGTCTTGTCATATTTATGTTGATACATACTTTATCTTCTCTTTGAAGACCTGATACTTGTCTGATTTATTTTTGTATGAGTTTGAATCCAGATGGGAAAGAGACAGAACATTAAAACTGAGCAACTTATATTGAACTTCAGGGACTATCTGCAAAACTGTGGTGGGGTTTATGCTCTCCTTGACCAATAGAAGAGAGTGCAGCACTCTAGGACGAGCGGCTACAAGGAACCATTACTTCCCTGGGCATGAAGGGCAGGGCACCAAGCATTTACTAGACCCTGAAGAGAGTGGATCTGTGAACAAAGCAGCCCATCTAGGACAATTCAGTAAGAAGGAAGTCAGGAGAATAACTACTATAACTTCATTCTTTACCTACCTGCGATCTCATGCCAGTATCTCTCACTGGCCAAACCTAATGAGAAGCGGGAAGGCAAGGGACCCTCTACAGATGCAGGCTGTGTGTGTCCACCACCCTGAGCTGAGAGCATGCGGATAAGAGTGAAGAGCAAATCTGAAGAAAAATGGGAGGCGCCAAAAGAAATGCTTAGTACCCTGCCTTGGACAGAGCAGAGGCTCAGGAATTGTTTTTAATGTTTTTGATGATAAAAACATTCATATCTTTATTTTATATTTCAAGTGTGAAATCTTGATTTTCTAACTCAATTATAAAAGTATTGAGGGTTTCATCACATTGTACAAGGCAATGCTGTACCCAGAGTAAGCATTAAATAAGTGTTTGGTAAAAGCAAGATTAAGTAGCCCACATAAACAAAAAGTAGAATCATTTTTCCTGGACAATAATAAGGCAGCCTCTTTACAAATATGTATGAAAGCCAGGCTCAGTTAGTGGAACAGATTCAACATTTCCATACACTGCCAAAGATGACACGCTCCTGTTACTTAAAAGCCTTCATGAACTCTCTGCAAGTCATTTCCATGGTTTGTAGGTTCTCGTCATCTGCATTAGAGGTTTGAGGAACAGAGGGGACTATATGTTCTTTACAACATTTATTGTCTGATTAGACTGAGGTCCTTTTAAATCTCAATACTGTTTACTGTATGACTAGTTCCACTGTTCTTCAATTCCACTAGATATTAAATACTACTAGGAGGTATAATGTGACTATCACACATATACACTCTCAGGTTATTATACGGGTAACAGATTTTTTAGAAACCTCATGTCTATAGCAAGAACATACTGAAAAACCTAAGAAAATCTAAGTGTTAAGTAAATATTAGTTTTCTCTGGAAGAATAAATATTGATAGAGGATTCAGAGCTTCCTTGAACATAACTTTATGCTTTAAAGAGTTTTTTTTTTTTAATTCTTGTAAAATTTTATCCTCTAATTCCACTCCTCCTCTCATTAAGCATACTGCCAAAAGCTGGTCACTGTGAAAAATGACCAAGGCAGCTCATGGTCACAAAGCTTTCCAGCAGCTTAAGAAGACAAGAGGAATCAAGCTCAAGGTTGGTTCATGGCTCAGCTGTGGGATAGTTCTTGTGGAATCCAAAGCCCCTTTTGAATTCATGGTATCTTTTCTTATTAGCAAACTAGTAAAGAAGAGAGAAGATTTTAGAGGATGAATGTATACCTGTAGTCACCTCCTTAGTGATTATTAGAGGCAAAAGTGAGGGGCTTTGCATACCCGTGTCACTAGAAGAAGACTTCCCTAGAGCCATCACACTAATGTGTGAGGCTTTCTAAGACCTTCTCTCCTGATCCCTTGTTCTGCAAAAAATACATGACTCTCACTGAAGCCAGTGGGATTTGTCCATGTCTCTCCAAGGACTGAATGTAACTTCTGTGTACTAACAGTCATGAAAACCATAAAAGAATTAGCTTTGTCTTTATATGCTTATTCCTACATCCATGACCTTACCTTTCTCTTTTTCTTGTGGACACCTCTTCTCAGGAAGGCTAACCTGAAACGAGACATAAATAAATGAATAAGATATTTTACGTGTTCCTGCCTAGGGCAGGGGGAAAAAAAAAAAAAACTAACTTACACATGAGAGAAATAGGATGCTACTCAGTAGGAGGAAAGGCTTCTGAGATGGAGCAGGTGGACTCAGCTTTATATCTTTTGTTCATTGCCTGGTGTTTGGCTATTTCTTTCAGGACTTTTCAGAGAAACCATCATAGGTATTTTAAACAGTAGTAAATTTAATACAGGGAATTAGAAGTTTATCCAACCATTGGGATGGCTGGTGAGCTAAGTTCAGGGAGGTCTCTACTGGCTTGAAGAGTCTAGAAGTACCAGAAATTCAGGGAAGCTGCTACCAAAAATCTCAACTGTTTGTGATACAAAAACGGATAATGCTCAAGAGAACGCTGGTGAAATCCAGCTTCCTCTTCCATTTACTAGTGCCTGTGGACTTTCTGCCACAGAAAAGAATGCTTTCTCCTTCTCCCCTCCTGCCTTCCAAATCTCACAGAAATGCATCTCAATGGGAAAATCCAAACAGAATAAAGAGAATAGGTTTGTTACTGACAGATAAGAAGCAATATCTGACATAATGACTGGGTAAAAAGGATTCAAAAAATACTCACTAAATAAATGGATGAATGAAGAGATAGTAGGATGAAGAGATTGATGAATGGATGGATGAGTGGATCGATATTTTTCAGAGATTGATACAATGGAGTTCAGTGTCAGGTAAAGATTAGACTAGAAGATTGGTAAGGCCCTTTTAGACGCCTAGGTCTGTGGGCCTCATGCTTGAATTGACTGCATCTACCAGGCCAGAGCTCTCTTTTTCTTTCCTCAGGGACTTGAGCAAAGCTCAACTTTAGGTATTTTCTAATCTGTGATGATAAGTTTTACAGATATATTATGGATTATCTTCCAGAATCTACAAACCTTGTCATGAAGGTTATTGCCTCATTCTACCTACTAGTAAAGAATGTTCATGTAATAAAGCAGGACACATGTGTGTGTGTACATGTTCTCTCTCTCATACACACACTCAATTCTCCATTTATACCTTGTTTAGAGATTAGTCCTAATTTAGAAAGTTTAATAAGAAATGATCATCTCATATAGATGTAATTTTTACCTTTGTTAGATGTAATTATCCACTATTGTTAAACCTCTATGGATAAATTATATTGGAAAAGATCAGGATTTCAGCTGCTAGAGACCTGGGTCTAAATACCAATTATGAAAGTGATTTCCTGAATGACAAAATGTAAGTATTTCACCCCTTAGAGCCTCAGTTTCTTAACTTGGAAATTAATCTTGAAATATATAATCTCTGATGCTATTTAAAGTTCAAGAGTCTTGGTTTTATAATTTAATTGTTGCCTGTATAAAAAAAATGTGACTATTAGTCATTGGCAACATTGCAACCTTGCTTGTATGATGCTTGCATGACCTCCTAATTCTTTTCTGACCACTCATTCTATCATCAGGATTTTGTAGTTGGTTGGATTATAACCTAAGGTAGCTAAAGCTTCCTTCAGCAATTTTCTTGGCCTTTAAAGATTTCTTGAAAGAAAAATGTGTTGTTTAACACTAAAGAGACCTTATTGAAAGATCACAATTTTTTATCTTCACCCCTTCTCTTATCACTGGACTTGGGATGACATCAAGTATTATTAGAATGGTATGAATATGACGTTTGGACAGAGATCAACAGTATATGAATGCTGCTTTGGCTCAGGATTTCTCCTGTCAACAGGTTCCCTACGGGAAAAATATGTACAAAAGAACTAGGGCACAAAGAAGCTAAATCAAAGTAATGATTCATAATTTGGCGGACTTCGACTCCAGTGAGTTGGATCATGTGGAAAGCTCCTTTTACTTCAGTTAAACAGGCCAAACAAACAACCTTGAAGCAAAGCAATTCTGGAGAACTGCTACACCTATTCTACCCTCCATGCATTAACTCTAGTGCTAGACCTTACCACTATCTTAAAAGGCCAATTCAAAATTTACTTGCCAGAGCCTGAAAAGCTAGAGCTAGAGGGAGAAGAGAGTCTGTACCTAATGCCTGATGCCAAGCCAACCCAGAAAGTGAACAGGGCAGTAGTTCTAGTCCTGGGAGCCAGGTAGGAGGACAAGGAAGGAGAGAAAAAGATGGCTAAGACTGCTCCCCACCCTACCACTGGCTTCTGGAAAGGAAAGGAGAAACACTCTGCCTGTATGCAATGAACTGTTACTCACTTTCAGTTCCAACCTTAGAATATTGCAGCCTAAGCCTAATACTGGCTATGTGTTTTTCAGGGCCCAGTGCAAAATGAAAATGTAGGGCCCCAGCCAGACGTGGGAAAGTCAACATCTCCTTTTCACAAGGGTATTCCTCCAACTCATGGGAGACAGGCAACTCCCAAGGGCTTGCAGTCTCCACACAGGACCCAGTGGGTACCTGAAGTCCTGGGTGAAGGGTAGCAGGGTGTGGGGAGGCTGGGCACAGCCTGGTGAGTCAGAGGGCGGAAGGCAGACAACGCATGCCAGGGAGGCAGGAGGCTGCTTGAGGGGGGCTGGTATGAGCCAAGCACAGTCTGAGCACAGACTCCATTGTCTCACCAGACTTCGCTTATACAGCATCAATTCAAAGATTAAATTGTTAAGAATTCAAAGACAGCAATGGCAGATCATTAAACTCTAAGTGTGGGGCTCCTGTGAGCAAAGGCCCTTTGTGATCAGGCTGACTGCTTGCAGCCCAAGCTTTCCCATCCAGGTTAATACTCTTACCCTCCCAAAGAGCTACAAAGTGTCTGGCAGGGGAGGGACACATGGATGGTCATGGACCACAAGTGAGACGGGCATCCAAGGTCCAAATAAGAAAATTCCACCAACTTGTCATTCTTATCCACTTTCCCGTGTATGGTTTTGGGCAACTAATGACTTCTTGCAAAGCCTTGGTTGATTCTTTTTGGCAAGTGTCATCTACCCAAGAGAGTTTCTGAAGTGCAGCAAAAGGACTGTGGGCTTTGGAGCCATGGAGACCTGGATTCAAATTTGACCCTGGTTCAACTGGGTACAAACTATTTGACCTGTTTGAGCCTCAGCATCCTCAATGTCAAATGATCTAGATCTCCTATAGAGTGTATATAATAGTGTCTGACAGAGTACAGTAGCATGGTGTCTGCCTGGGGAAGCAACCTCCATCAACAGGGGTTTTGCATAAAGACTTTCAACATCATGTCCTGTAGCTGATGTCTCCAGTCAAGAGCCTACACCCATCTAAAAATGGCTTTCCAGGCCTTTTAGCAGCTACATCATCAGCCATATTTAGCCATGTGGCTTTCTTCTTGTCTGTGGCTTCTGGAGTGCCCTGGTACCTCCTGCTTCCCTGGAGAGCTCTAGGCAGATGGAAAAGTCAAGGTTCTTTTCGTTATCAGCCTTCTAGCTCTTGCTGAGCCCTGCGAGAGCAGTGACAAGGTGGCATCAGCCGTCAGGGAACTGGTGAGAGGGCCCCAGAGTAGCATCCAGAGAGTAGGAAAAGTCTGTCCCATGATGGGGCCACACATCTCCTTAGTCTCATGGGATTAAGTTTGGGGCAGGATCTGTGTCTCCTGAGTCTCACAGCTGAGGTGAATTTCCAGTCTCCATTAGGCCTTTCTTCCAGAGGATGGATGCCAATTGTGCCCTTCTGACAGTATCTGAACTTTGTACTTTAGGCAACTGGGGATTTGGCAGAAGTCCCAAATCACTCTGCACAAAGCTCCAAAGGACTCAGGAACACCTATGCAAATAGGACTCTGAGAAGAGTCTCTGTTATCCTGTTCTTTTCTGAGATAGATTTGCTGTTTTAATAGTGCCTCTGAGCTATATTCCTGTGTGCTATATTCCTATATATATAAACTTTCTATGTTTATCTCATCTTTACAGTCAGATTGCAAACCTGAGGGGGACTGCTCTGGTAGTCAGCCTTCAGTGGGTGCCCATGCTTTGTAGGAGCTCAGTGAATGCTCGCTGATCTAGTTTATACATGTCAACCCTGTGAAGTGCTTCGGATCTAAGTGACAGGCTTACCTCACAGTAACACACACACACACACACACTCTTTGTGTTTAAATGGGGGTCGACCTCGATGGATTTGCCACTGGGCATCTGGGCCTCTGCCTTTTACACCAGAGCATATCCCGCTTTAATGTGCACAGGGACCTTTTGAAGATCCTATTGAAATGCAGATTCGGACCCAGTCATTCTAGGGTGGAGCGAGATTCTGCTTTTATAAACAAGCTCTCTGGTGCTGCCTGTGCTGTTCTGAGCACTGCAAAGAGAACGGATGTCAGCAGTGGAGAGGCCTTCCTTCTACCTCTTCGGCTCCCATTGTGCTTGCTGAGTTGCAGGTTCCTTTAGATGAAGTTTCTGGTCCCTTTCTCTCCTCACTTCTTAATTCAGGCTCTGTTTTCTTTGGCTCTCCAGACCTTACTTTGGAACTGGAAACTCAGGGCCAAAAGTTGACATTTTCACGACAGTCCCATTGGAGCTCCATCAGAGTTCAGAGCAAGGTTAAATTTGCTCTGGCTGGGCTGCTGACAATCACTTTGGGGTGCCCAAACTCCCAGACTTAGAGATGGAAATATAATATCTCCTCGAGGAAGCGTTTTTATTGAGTCCATGAATAAGAGAGCACGCCTTTTGTTGCATCTAATTTCAGCTTTACTCCCTCCATGTGGCATGCCTGCAAGGCAGTGGTGCTCATGGCCGGTGACGTCGGAAATGAGGCAGGATTTAGAAAAAACCTGGAACTTATATAAAAGTTGAAAGCTATTTAAAGCAGCATAAATGGCTACACAGAGCCCGTGCTTCTTTTGATATTATTTAGGATTTCAAAATCATGAGATTATTTGTCTGGGAAAGAAACATAGTCTAGAGCCTCTCCCTCTCTCTTTTCTCTTTCTCACCACCACTAAAAAGTACATACTTACCAAAGATAGTTGGCACAGAAAGATCAGGAGGATGTATATCTGCTTGGTTTTAAAATTTTATTGCAAATAAACAACATAGATAGAAGGCAGTTGTTGTTACCTAATAAGGCAATAGAACTGAAGATATTTTCTTAGGACTGTTTAAATAATCAGAATGGCCATCATCAAAAAAGTCCACAAACAATAAATGCCGGAGAGGGTGTGGAGAAAAGGGAACCCTCTTACACTGTTGGTGGGAATGCAAACTGGTACTGCCATTATGGAGAATGGTGTGCAAATTCCTTAAAAAACTGGGAGTAGAATTGCCATGTGCTGCGCTGTGTCTAAGTTGGCCAGTTGTGTCAGACTCTTTGTGACCCCATGGCCTGTAGCCTGCCAGCCTCCTCTGTCCATGGGGATTCTCCAGACAGGTATATTGGAGTGGGTTGCCATGTCCTCCTCCAGGGAATCTTTCCAACCCAGGGATCAAATCCAGGTCTCTGACATTGCAGGTGGATTCTTTACCATCTGAGCCTCCAGGGAAGCCCAAGAATACTGGAATGGGTAGCCTATCCTTTCTCTAGGGGATCTTCCTGACCCAGAAATCAAATCAGGGTCTCCTGCATTGCAGGCAGATTCTTTACCAGCTGAGCTACTAGGGAAGTCCTTAGAACTGCCATAAAACCCAGCAATTTCATTGCTAGGCTTATACTCTGAGGAAACCAGAATTTAAAAAGACACAAGTACCCCAATGCTCATTGCAGCACTGTTTACAAGAGCTAGGACATGGAAACAACCTAAATGACCATTAGCAGATAGATGAATGGATAAGGAATTGTGGTACATATATATACACAACGGAATATTACTCAGCTATAAGAAGGAACACATTTGAGTCAGTTCTAATGAGCTGGATGAACCTAGAGCAGTTTATACAGAGTGAAGTAAGTCAGAAAGAGAAACACAAATACTGTATATTAACGCATATATATGGAATTTAGAAAGATGGTACCAATGATCTTACATGTGGGGCAACAAAGAAGACACAGATGTCAATAACAGACTTCTGGATTCAGTGGGAGAAGGTGAGGGTGGGATGATTTGAGAGAATAGCACTGAAACATCTACATTACCATATGTAAAACAGATGACCAGTGCAAGTTCGATGAGTGAAGTAGGGTACCCAAAGTTGGTGCTCTGGGACAACTCAGAGGGATAGGGTGGGGAGGGCATTCAGGATGGGCAGGGGCGGGGGGGGGGGGACATGTATACCTGTGGCTAATTCATGCTGACATATGGCAAAACCATCGCATTACTGTAAAGTAATTACCCTCCAATCAAAATAAATTAACTAATTGAAAAAATAAAATAAAAAAACAAACAGATATATATGAATTAAAAAAAGCCTGGAACATTATTCTTTTAGTTGCTGGAGAAAATTTTCTCCCCTATCAGGATTAACAATTATTGGTACTGAATGTTTCACAGAGTCTGGAGATTTGGGGTTTCCCAGGTGGAGCAGGGGGTGGAGGAAATTTTACCTTCAAGGAGCCCCAGAAAAGAAAGTGCACCTTTTCAAAAAGGACAGCTGAAGTAGATTGTAAAGATGTCACGATTCAATACTAAATTAAAAACAGTCATTCTGAATGTTCTATGCATATACACTTAGATATAAGAAATGTTAGTGCTTTACTATTCCACCATTTAACTCACGGATTTTCATCCTAATCCATAGCAGAACCAAATTTGAGTAAGTAGGATATAGCAGAGAGATAAAGGAAAGTTAGATTTATTCACTAATATTTAAAAATATAACTTCCTATCACACATAGGATGTGATGTCTGATTCTTATATTCCCAAACACTTAAGATTATGTGCCTTCTCTCTTTTTAGCTCATTTACCAGCTGAATTTCACCAACATAACCACAGGAGAGAGTTTCCATTTCTGTGTGGAATAAATCTTTAAAAAATAAATAAAGGGAGGACATACATTTTCACAGGACCACAATAGGTACTTGGGGGTTCATACATCTTGCCTATTCAGACCCTCAGTTTGAGTGGTAGCCTTTTTTTCACAATAATTTCGAATCAATGCACACTTTACAAGAACAGGAAAAAAAATTATGTTGACTGGACAACCACAAAAAGAATTTTATGGTGTTTTTGCTACCTGTGAGTAAATAAATATATATGCTTTTGGCATTCCTGGATATCTAATCTGCTAAGTGAGCCAAAACAACTATTTGTCCTGCTTTTTTTGTTGTTCAAATAAATTCTAGAAATGTATCAGAGCACTCAAGGGTGAGTGCTTCAGTGGTTTAAGTTGCAGGAAATATTACTGCACAGCAAAAAGTATGGTAAATGAGATGTCAGGAGACAGGGTTCCTCTCCTGATCTACCACTTACAAGTGGTGTGGCCCTAGGCAAGTCACCTTGCTTTTTTTCAACTGCCAGTCTTCTTACACACATTGGCCCCCCACACTGATGCCTCTGAACACTATGCACAGTACATATACCATCTCAGAAAGCATAGAAGGGGAGCAGAAATCTGAAAGACTAAATTTACCCCAAAGATAGTGAAGAAAACAAAAGATACAATTTCAACCAGAATAGAACTGGAAATACATTAACTGTCAAGTTAAAATCCTCCAGCACTTCTGCTACCAGGGGAGGGGGACGTTTATGAGGAAGAAACAATCAATTATAGAAAATAAAGAAGACAAATGTTCTCTATACATCTGAATCACCTTTATTACACTTACAAACCTGCTATATCTCCTGCCACGTCTCAAAGCTACCTAAAATTCAACACGCCTAAAGCAGAAGTCATGGCAATTTCCCATCCACAAACTTAGACCTCTTTATTTTCTATACCAGGGGCACTACCATCCACCCAAATCTAAAATCCAAAACACATGAGTCACTTTGCCTTTTACATTAAACCCATTCCCTAATAACTCTGAGTTTATTTACAAAACATATTTTGAATTTTTCCATTTTCTCTCTCTCTAGTACCACTCTTTATCTTCTCTTTTTCTCTGGACTTTGTCTCTCTTTTCCATTCTCTAGCCAGAGACCACACTGAAAATGCAGTCAGGTTACCAACTACCCCCACAAAGATAGGTAGGGTTAGTCGCTAAGTCGTGTCCAACTCTTGCAACCCCATGGACTATAGCTGCCAGGTTCCTCTGTCCATGGGACTTCCCAGGCAAAAATACTTGAGTGGGTTGCCATATCCTTCTCCAGAGGATCTTCATGATCTGGGGAGGTCAGGTCTCCTGCACTGCAGGTAGATTCTTTACCAAATGAGCAACCAGGGAAGTCTTTCCATTTGTATAAGGGGGCAGTGGTAAACAATCTGCCGGCCATGCAGGAGATGCAGGTTCGATCCCTGGGTTGGGAAGATTGCCTGGAGTAAAAAATGGCAATCCACCCGGTATTCCTTCTTGGAAAAATCCATGGATAGTGTCTGGCGGGCTACAGTCCATGAAGTCATAAAGAGCTAGACATAACTGAGTGACTGAACATACACATTTGTATTAGAATAAATTTTAAATCAGATATGAGGTTTAGAAAGCCTCTTGTGGTCTGTCTCCTGGCTCTTTTTCCACTACTACCTACGTTCTCTGTGTAATCACACTTCCTTCACTCTCCCCTCTGGGGTCTGTTTCCTCACACTAAATTTTGTGCCCCACTGTGGAATTTCTTCCCATTATTACCCTTCTCCCCTGGTTAATTTTTATCCTTCCTAGAGATTCCAGCCTCCTCAAAGATACCTCTAGATCCCCAGGCCAAGTCAGATGACTGGCTATATGCACTCATTCTGTGCATATGGTGAAACTTCTTTACAAGAACAAGAGCTTCTTCCAGTTCTTGTTTTAATGTGTAATCATACCTCCCCCACTCACAGGATTGGTGGGGCCAGGTCTGACTTTGTATCCCAGATTCAGCGCTGGCATTCAATAAATAGAAAAGTAATGAACAGAACTATTCTCTTTCTAGGGGATGGACTTTTCATGAGGTTGTCTCTTCAACCTTTATGGTGAAAAATTGCTTTTGGAAAATCCTAGCTAGATTTTTTTCCTCTTACATTTATTGGTTAAGGTAAATAGGGACCACAGCAGGAAACAGGAAAAATAATGAATAGACTACTCTCTATTTCCATAAATTCTAGAAGATAACTTTAAAAAATCTGTCTTTTCCTCTGTTAATAACTAGATGATAAAAGATACAAAATTGAAAGGAATTTATGTCTGTCTACAAAATTGTCAAGTAGGCTGATTGAGGCTGAAATTACTGCACAAGAGTTTCAAATCTAACTCCCCCACAGTGAAGGAACTGTTCCCTCCTCCTTGCAACTTTATTTTAATTGCTTCCCTCTAAAGTTGCAGTAATTTTTTCTTGTATTACCCAGTTCTTGTACTAAATGCTGAAATGAGTGTAATACTTATTTTAGCCTTCGTGAGTAATATTCAGGCAATTATTTCGAGTTCTAAATACTAAGTTTTAGGTTGGCATAGGAGAATTGCATGGTTGGGTAATCCCAGTAAAACCAATAATGAGAACTTATATTCTGTTTCGACCAGAGCCTGATTTATATTTGTATAAATGAGTTAAATCCACAACTTTTTTTAAGTTGGTATAGTCTCACAGGCATATAATGACTGGAGGCTTGGGCCCTGGACTCATCCACAAAGGGCCTAATTTCAAGTGATGGAAAGCAATAACAGCATTATTCCAAGCACACACACACACCTCATTTACTTTATTTCTATTTGAAAATATGTTCCATGCTTCAGCAGTGGGTACCAAGATGGGGAGAGTCTTGTACTTCTAATTGAGGTTAGCTGTTCCAGCCACAGAGATGACAGCAGATAAGGAAGAAAACTATTCCTGGCCTTAGTATTTGCAACTCTCCACTTCCAATGAACTGCCTCCACTACAGAGTATATTCTCCAGGTGCTCTGTATTAAACCGTATAGAAAGAAGCAGAGACCAAAGTCCCATGCCAAACTTGCCCCAATGCTCCTGATTGAATGCTTATGTGTAGAAATGTGTGTGCCCTGAATTCAGAGACAGGGAAGCCCATGTACAAACCAATAGAATTCTCTCAAAAGGTCAGAATTAATTTTCTTAAAGCTAATTTCATAACTTCCAGCGCCATATGATGTGGGCTATCCAGGGAACACCAGTGGTAACAGTTGTAATGGCCATTGACATTTATTCCTTCTAAAAGAGCTCAGTTTTCTGGATAGTAGAAATATCAAAGTATCTTGCCATAACCCCCAAAAGTTTTGTAATTATGAGTAAATCTAAGTCAGCTTGCTTAACAAAGTCATGGATGAAAGATGACACGCAAAGACTGAGAATCACTTACTTGGACAGCTTCACAGAGAGAAGACTTCAAAGTTATGCTAATTAGAGGTATTAGAACTTCAAGATAAAAGCCTTCTAATGAGCTCATTTTATAGACATAGAGCACACCGATGTTGAATGAGTCCACATTCAGTCTGCATACTTGGGGCTTCATACGCTTGTCTCTACATCAAGCGCCTACTCTACACCTCTTTTACACTAACAAATTTGTCTTGACTACCAATCAAAGCTACTTTACCATAAAAAAGTGAAAAATGAAATAGGAAAGAGCTGAAGAAGAGCTCACCAAATGGAGGTAGGCAGTAGGAAAAGTGTCTCTCTCTAACCCACAACCAAGAAATACTGGATGACAGCTAGAAAGCAAGCAAGAACTAGAGAAACGTGAGGCTAGACTGACATTGTTAAAGAAAACCTGTTTCCAGATGGTATCAAGAGAATTTTAAATATCATAAGAGGGGGGGAAAAAAACCCTGCTCTCCAATATGTATCTCAGACCACATGTTTAATTGGATGAAAATAGAAACGTGTGTTCTTTTCAAACAGTGATTCTGTTAAGCTTGGTCTAGGTCTATGGCACAGAATTGGGTGCTGGGAGAATCCAGAGACCTTAGAGTGGAATCTGGACAAGAGGTAATTCCTCTGGAATGTGGTTATATGATTATTCTGGATTTAATTCTCAACTCTTAACTTCTTTGAGGAATTCTGACACTATAAATTTCTAAGGGTGAAAAAAGATAGCCCTGTTGAAAAGGTAGCATATGGGAAAGAATTTTATTATGCTTTCTTCAAATATGAAAGTGCTTCTTCAGCTGCAACATTCTGGACTCTTGAAATTTTAGTTGATTCTTATAATGTCATGAAAAAGGAAATAGCAACAGATTGAAGCAAGACATGTTTTAGTCTTATTTGAGGACTTAAAGATCAAGGTATTCAAAAAAGAAGTTTGGACCAATTCCAAAAACGCAAGAGACTGGGAAACAAAGAAGAAAATGATTTTTAAGTGTGTTTAGGATCTATATGTCTACATACATGCTCTTATCTATATTTTTTGCTTTTCGACTGGTAGTTTATGTAGTCTAAGATGGTTCTGATCATTGCTCTGAGGTTATAAAGACAGTTTTAACTGTCTCACTCTGAGGAAGAACTGGCATGGATAGGGAGGAATAGAGACAGGAGCACAATAGGAAGTGTAAGTAAAGTGTATGGGAGGAGTTACAATAGTTCATAATCTGCTTTGAGTTCAATCTACATATCAATTTAAAGCTCACCTCAAAGATAAAAGATTTGCTAAAGACTGATAACTTCTGGTGAATGGTATAGGGATTTGTGATCTCCAAAGAAGAAGATTTAGCTTCGGGACCAGGGACCAGGCCTTGATCACTCAAGAGCTTTTATATAGCAGAGTTTTATTAAATAGAAAAAGGGATAAAACTTCTGACATAGACAGCAGAAGAGGGATGGAGAGTGCCCCCCATCCATAGTCTTAGCAAAGGAATTATATACTTTTTAATTGGTTATTACAATAAATCAAAATAATGTCGCAAGGTTGTAAAGATCTTACTAGACCCACTCCCATAATATACATTTTAAGATAACAGGATTAGTCAGAAGGTTTTCAGGAAGGAGAAACATGTCCTCAAGCAGGTTACACTATTTTTATATAATCCTTACTAAGGAATGTAGAGAAAAAGTTTGTCCTTTCCTCCTCCTTGAGAATCGGCAATGGCACCCCACTCCAGTACTCTTGCCTGGTGAATCCCATGGACAGAGGAGCCTGGTAGGCTGCAGTCCATGGGGTCGCTAGGAGTCGGACACGACTAAGCGACTTCACTTTCACTTTTCACTTTCATGCACTGGAGAAGGAAATGGCAACCCGCTCCAGTGTTCTTGCCTGGAGGATCCCAGGGACGGGGGGCGGGCCTGGTGGGCTGCCATCTTTGGGGTCGCACAGAGTCGGACATGATTGAAGCGACTTAGCAGCAGCAGCATCTCCTCGAGAGCCCCAGACCCCTTTCTCATCCTTGGGGACTCCAGACTTCTTATCAACCTGCCTAGGAATTGACTCTCTCAACACAAAACCTTTCACTGAAAGAAAAATGCACATGAGATTCATTTCTTATTTATAGTCTCCCACCTTTAAATCTGGATATAGAGTAAAACATTTTGGGAAAATTATGCAATCATTTAATCTCTCACATGATCTTCTTTCAAGGAAGTTGAATTCTGATATGCAAAAAGCCAAGAAAGAGACAAAATTCCATACAGTATATGATGATGGTGATGATGATGATAAGATTAAAATTGTGTACAAGATCCCTTGGAGTGTAAGAAGGTGATGATCCTCTACAATATCTGGGAAAAGCAGGGAAAAGGTCACAAAGCAGATGTCATTTGAGTTATATTAAAAAAAAAAGGGGGGGGGTAGATATTTTCCAATCAACCAAGGTGAAGAGAGACAACCAAGGAGAAACAGACAATTTCTTATAAAGGTACAACTTTCCAAGACTGAACCAGGAAGAAGTATTATATTATATAAGAATATATTAACAGACCAATCACAAGTACTAAAATTAAAACTGTGATTTAAAAACTTCCAACAAACAAAAGTTCAGGACTAGAAGGCTTCAAGGTTAAATTCTATAAAACATTTAGAGAATACTTAACACCTATCTTTCTCAAACTATTCCAAAAAATTGCAGAGGAAGGAACACTTCCAAGCTCATTCTATGAGGCTGTCATCACCCGGATACCAAAACCAGACAAAGATATCAGAAAAAAAGGAAACTACAGGTTAATATCACTGATTCACACAGACACAGAAATCCTCAAACAAAATACTAGCAAACTGAATCCAGCAATATATTAAAAGGATCACATACCATGGTCAAGTGGGATTTATCCCTAGAATGTAAGGATTCTTCAATATACATAAGTCAATGGTACACCACATTAACAAACTGAAGAATAAAAATGGTATCATTATCTCAATAGATGCAGAAAAGCTTTGAACAAAATTAAATACCCATTTATGATTAAAAAAAAAAAAAACTCTCCAGAAAGTGGGCATAGAAGGAACCTAACTCAACATAATCAAAACCATTTTTTAATGATATATCACAACAAACATTATTCTCAAGGGTGAAAAGCCAAAAGCATTTTCTCTAAGGTTAGGGACAGGACAGCGATGTCTACTTTTGCCACTATTATTCAACATAGTTTTGGAAGCCATTATAACCATGGCAATCATAGATTAAAAAGATATGAAAGGAATCCAAATTGGAAAAGAAGAACTAAAATTGTCAGTCCATAGTTAACATAATATTATATATAGAAAATCCTAAAGATGCTACCAGGAAACTACTAGAGTTTATCAATGAATCTGGTAAAGTTACAGGACATAAAATTTGTACACAAAAATGTCTTGCATTCCTATACACTAATAATCAAAGATCAGAAGGAGAAATTAAGAAAACAATCCCATTTACAACCACATCAAAAAGAATAGAATACCTAGGAATAAATCTACCTAAGGAGACAAAAGATCTGTACTAAGAAAACTATAAGACATTGATGAGGGAAATCAACGATGACACCAACAGATGGAGAGACATCCATGTTCTTGTACTGGAAGAATCAACATTATCAAAATGACTATACTACCCAAAGCAATCTAAAGATTCAACACATCCCTATAAAATTACCAATGGCATTTTTCACAGAATTAGAACAAAAAATTTTACAATTTGTATGAAAACACAAAAGATTCTAAATAGCAAAACCAATCTTGAAAAAGAAAAATAAAACTGGAAGAATCAGGCTCCCTGACCTCAGATTATACACAAAGCTACCATATTCAAAACAGTATGGTACTGGCACAAAAACAGAATATAAGTTAATGAAACAGAATAGAAAGTCCAGAGATAAACTTATGTACCTATAGTCAACTAATCTATGACAAAAGAAGCAAGAATTTAAAATAAAGAAAAGACAGTCTCCTTCAATAAGTGATGCTGGTAAAACAGGACAGCTACAGGTAAACAATGAAATTATATCACTCCTTAACACCATACACAAACATAAACTCAAAGTGGATTAAATAACTAAGTATAAGGCTGGATTACAGAACACTAGTAAACACCGTAAACATACTCTGACATAAATCACAGCAACATCTATCTCCTAGAGTAATGGAAACAAAAATAAACAAATCTGATGTAATTAAATTCAATAGCTTTTGAACAGCAAAGGATTCCATAAAAAAATGAAAAGGTAACCCACAGAATGGGATAGAATATTTGCAAACAATGCAACCAACAAGGGATTAATCTCCAAAATATACAGTATATATAGCTCTATGTCAAAAAAACAAATAACCCAATCAAAAAATGGGCAGATCTAAATAGATATTTCTCCAAAGAAAAAATACAGATGACCAAAGGCATACAAAAAAGATGCTTAACATCACTAACTATTCACTTCAGTTCAGTTCAGTCACTCAGTCGTGTCTGACTCTTTGCGACCCGATGAATCGCAACACACCAGGCCTCCCTGTCCATCACCAACTCCCAGAGTTTACTCAAACTCATGTCCATCGAGTCGGTGATGCCATCCAGCCATCTCATCCTCTGTTGTCCCCTTCTCCTCCTGCCCCCAATCCCTCCCAGCATCAGGGTCTTTTCCAATTAGTCAACTCTTCGCATGAGGTGGCCAAAGTATTGGTTTCAGCTTCAACATCAGCCCTTCCAATGAACACCCAGGACTGATCTCCTTTAGGATGGACTGGTTGGATCTCCTTGCAGTCCAAGGGACTCTCAAGAGTCTTCTCCAACACAATTCAAAAGCATCAATTCTTTGGCACTCAGCTTTCTTCACAGTCCAACTCTCACATGCATACATGACCACTGGAAAAACCATAGCCTTGACTAGATGGACCTTGTCGGCAAAGTAATGGCTCTACTTTTTAAGATGCTGTCTAGGTTGGTCATAACTTTCCTTCCAGGAGTAAACGTCTTTTAATTTCATGGCTGCAATCACCATCTGCAGTGATTTTGGAGCCCACCAAAATAAAGTCTGACACTGTTTCCACTGTCTCCCCATCTATTTCCCATGAAGTGATGGGATCAGATGCCATGATCTTAGTTTTCTGAATGTTGAGCTTTAAGCCAACTTTTTCACTCTCTTCCTTCACTTTTTTTTTTTTTTTTTTTTTTACAGTGTGATGTGCTTTTTTTTTTTTTTTTCCATTTATTTTTATTAGTTGGAGGCTAATTACTTTGCAATATAGTAGTGGGTTTTGTCATACATTGACATGAATCAGCCATGGATTTACATGTATTCCCCATCCCAATCCCCACTCCCACCTCCCTCTCTACCCAATCCCTCTGAGTCTTCTCAGTGCACCAGGCCCGAGCACTTGTCTCATGCATCCAACCTGGGCTGGTGATGTTTCACTATAGATAATATACATGTTTCGATGCTGTTCTCTTGAAACATCCCACCCTTGCCTTCTCCCACAGAGTCCAAAAGTCTGTTCTGTACATCTGTGTCTCTTTTTCTGTTTTGCATATAGAGTTATCATTACCATCTTTCTAAATTCCATATATATGTGTTAGTATGCTGTAATGTTCTTTATCTTTCTGGCTTACTTCACTCTGTATAATGGGCTCCAGTTTCATCCATCTCATTAAGAAACTGATTCAAATGAATTCTTTTTAATGGCTGAGTAATATTCCAATGGTGTATATATACCACAGCTTCCTTATCCATTCGTCTGCTGATGGGCATCTAGGTTGCTTCCATGTCCGGCTATTATAGTACAGTGCTGCGATGAACACTGGGTGGCATGTGTCTTCTTTCAGATCTGGTTTTCCTCGGTGTGTAATGCCCAGAAGGGTACTTGCTGGGTCATATGGCAGTTCTATTCCCAGTTTTTTAAGAAATCTCCACACTGTTCTCCATAGTGGCTGTACTAGTTTGCATTCCCACCAACAGTGTAAGATGGTTCCCTTTTCTCCACACCCTCTCCAGCATTTACTGCTTGTAGACTTTCGGATAGCAGCCATCCTGACTGGCGTGTAATGGTACCTCATTGTGGTTTTGATTTGCATTTCTTCTTCCTTCACTTTCATCAAGAGGCTTTTTAGTTCCTCTTCACTCTCTGCCATAAGGGTGGTGTCATCTGCATATCTGAGGTTATTGATACTTCTCCCGGCAATCTTGATTCCAGCTGTGCTTCTTCTAGCCCAGCGTTTCTCATGATGTACTCTGCATATAAGTTAAATAAGCAGGGTGACAATATACAGCCTTGACGCACTCCTCTTCCTATTTGGAACCAGTCTGTTGTTCCATGTCCAGTTCTAACTGTTGCTTCCTGACCTGCATACAGGTTTCTCAAGAGGTAGGGCAGGTGGTCTGGTATTTCCATCTCTTTCAGAATTTTCCACAGTTTATTGTGACCCACACAGTCAAAGGCTTTGGCGTAGTCAATAAAGCAGAAAGAGATGTTTTTCTGGAACTCTCTTGCTTTTTCACTGATCCAGCGGATGTTGGCAATTTCACCTCTGGTTCCTCTGCCTTTTCTAAAACCAGCTTGAACAACTGGAAGTTCACAGTTCATGTATTGCTGAAGCCTGGCTTGGAGAATTTTGAGCATTACTTGACTGTTAGGTAAATACAAATCAAAACTACAGTGACGTTATCACTACACACCAGTCAGAATAGCCATTATAAAAAGTCTACAAACAATAAATGCTGGAGGGGGTGTGGAGAAAAGGGACCCCACTGACACTGGGAATGTGAATTGGTACAAACACTATGGAGAACAGTATGAAAGCTCCTTAAAATAACTAAAAATGGAGCTACCATATGATCCAGCAATCCCACCCCTGGGCATACACCTGGGCATACACCTTTTCAAATATCATAATTTGAAAAGATACATGCACCCCAATGTTCACTGCAGCACTATACACAATAGCCAAGAGATGAAAACAACCTAAATGTCCACCATCAGAGGAATGGATAAAGAAGATGTGGCATATGTACAGAATGGAACATTACTCATGTGTAACAAAGAATGAAATTAATGCCATTTGCAGCAACACGCACGGACCTGGATTGTCATATACAGAGAGAAGACAGAGAAGGACAAATATCTTGTGATACTGCTTATGGGTGAAATCTAAAAAGAAAAAAAAAAGAAGAAAAAGATACTAATTTATTTATTAATACAAGACAAAAACAGTTATAGATGTAGAAAACAATCTTACGGTTACAAGATTCTGTACTTTCTGTACAGCAGAAAATAACACAACATTGTAAATCAACTTACCTCCAAGAAAAAATTTTGTAAAAATAATGAGGGAAGGAATTCACTATAATAGTTGTCAAAAACAACTCAGCTTTGTAAAAATCATCTTACTGGCAAGTCCCTAGAATCTGTTGTTATTGCATGAAGTTTGCATAATAGGACAAGAATAAGGAGGTGAAATTAAGACTGTCAGCTATTCTTAAATGATATTTTCAGGTCAGTAAGATTCCCAGGCCCAAGAATAGTATTCATGAAACTGTTAAGATGTACCACATCACTGTCCTGTGGTTCTCAGCCTTAAGTTATGTCATGAGGCTGTAACTGCCCTTCTCATGACTTCTAAGAGTGGGAAGCAAAGTGATTTGAGGATTACAAAAGAAAGCCACTCTACTCTGAGAGGAGGAAATCAAGTGTGACAGGTAGATATAAGTATTCTTAGAAACAGGCTCACATGATTTGTGTAGAAGTTATGAAGAGCTGTTAGTGAAGTCTAGTGTTTTTCAATCTCTCTGGATGAAGTGTAAAAACTTCCTCACCTCTAGGATGAGTGGAAGTCTTCCTCCATTACATCTGAGTTAATCTGAGAACTGTGCATCTTCTTCCAGAGAGATATAACACTGCCTTTGTCTTTACACTTTTAATGGTTCTTGAGCTTTAGAGTTGGGTCCAAAAGTGGCAAAGTGAAAAAAAACCATCAGTCTAGGGATCAAAAAACCAATTTCAGATCTAGTTATGCTACCTACAAGTGGTCTTGTGGGGCCACTGGATCACAACTGAATCTCAGCATTCTGATTTTTAAATTGGGACGTTACTCACTGCTCCTGTTATATTGCTTCTGCTAAATGATGCTGTGCAAATCTAAAATCAATGCACATGCACCAAGCTAATATTTTAATAGAGCTATATAGATATAAGCATCAGTACTAGTGATGGCCAAAGAGAGGCTGTTAAGACAATCTCTCTTTAGGACAGGAAATGATTTTGTTGATATTAATGATCTTTGAGGGCCTTAGTAATGGTACAAATGATGAGAAATTGGAAGGTTTGAATTTTCCTCTTAAAAACTGAAATGTTGGCAGGACACAGTTGTCAGGTTTTCCAACTTCATGAACCTGAAACTTTGATGTGGTAATAAAAGCTATTTTATAGATTGGTCTTGGATTTTAATGATTCACAAAAGAAATGTTCTAAAGATATTGTAGCTGAGAATCTCATGTCTAAAGTCTTTCAGCAGACGGAGTACTGCTTCCCTTTTTCTGGGGATTAGTATCTGGTTGGCCTAGGCAACAACAATCATAACTATTCCCTCATGTTTATAGCCAAACAACAGAATGGGTGAAAAAGTCAGTGTATACTTGTCGGAAAGAGAAACCACACAAATTGAGACTCATTAAATTTACCAGATACAAATCAGAACATGTTGTCTCCTTACCAACATAAGCTCCCTCCTCTTACTTTTCTTTTAGGTACATAAACTTAACTATGCCAAAGCCTTTGACTGTGTGGATCACAATAAACTGTGGAAAATTCTGAAAGAGATGGGAATACCAGACCACCTGCCCTGCCTCTTGAGAAACCTATATGCAGGTCAGGAAGCAACAGTGAGAACTGGATATGGAACAGCAGACTGGTTCCAAATAGGAAGAGGAGTACATCAAGGCTACATATTGTCACCCTGCTTATTTAACTTATATGCAGAGTACATCATGAGAAACGCTGGGCTAGAAGAAGCACAGCTGGAATCAAGATTGCCGGGAGAAATATCAATAACCTCAGATATGCAGATGACACCACCCTTATGGCAGAGAGTGAAGAGGAACTAAAAAGCCTCTTGATGAAAGCGAAGGAAGAGAGTGAAAAAGTTGGCTTAAAGCTCAACATTCAGTAAACTAAGATCATGGCATCTGGTCCCATCACTTCATGGGAAATAGATGGGGAGACAGTGGAAACAGTGTCAGACTTTATTTTGGTGGGCTCCAAAATCACTGCAGATGATGACTGCAGCCATGAAATTAAAAAACGCTTACTCCTTGGAAGGAAAGTTATGACCAACCTAGACAGCATCTTAAAAAGTAGAGCCATTATTTTGCCAACAAAGGTCCATCTAGTCAAGGCTATGGTTTTTCCAGTGGTCATGTATGCATGTGAGAGTTGGACTGTGAAGAAAGCTGAGTGCCAAAGAATTGATGCTTTTGAATTGTGGTGTTGGAGAAGACTCTTGAGAGTCCCTTGGACTGCAAGGAGATCCAACCAGTCCATCCTAAAGGAGATCAGTCCTGGGTGTTCATTGGAAGGGCTGATGCTGAAGCTGAAACTCTAATACTTTGGCCGCCTCATGCGAAGAGTTGACTAATTGGAAAAGACCCTGATGCTGGGAGGGATTGGGGGCAGGAGGAGAAGGGGACAACAGAGGATGAGATGGCTGGATGGCATCACCGACTCGATGGACATGAGTTTGAGTAAACTCTGGGAGTTGGTGATGGACAGGGAGGCCTGGCGTGTTGCGATTCATGGGGTCGCAAAGAGTCGGACATGACTGAGCGACTGAACTGAACTGACATAAACTTGTGATTATTTCTGAACTTTTCATCTCTTCCCTGGCTCTTGCATCAGAAAAGTTGTCAAGATCTAGATATTTTTGCTACAGATCCTTTTTGCATTCTTCTCCAAAAGGGGAAAGGGACCCAAAGGACTCACTATCTCTGGTGACTCAGACTTGAGCTCAGACACAGATAGCATCTAGAAGCTTAGCTTCTGTTGGAGTGTGATGAGTTCAATAGACTAATGAACTAACTTGGAGACTACTCCCAAATTCTTGTTTCCATTGTGAGCCCTTTCTGGTCATTCTGGCCATCACTGCCCAGCAAAGACTTTTTCAGTACCCTCCCTCCTCTTCAATCTCACACAAACATACTCTTCTGTTTGTGTCAACACTCTAGTTGACTCTTGTTTTAAAGAGCTTAGACTTTCTGTCAACAGATAAATCCTTTCATTCTTGCCTATTGAGTTTCCCTCAGGAGCTGTAGCATGTCTGACTAAGGAGTTGCTTTTGTCCATAATTTCAGCTATTCATTCTTGCTCAAAGGTCTGAGTGAAAGTCAGCTGGATATTCTCCACTATCACTTTATACTCCTTGATCTGGCTCTAGTTTCCTTTCCTCCTCCTCTTTTCCTTCCCCAGGCCCACCACCAAATACTATGCCTGATTTTCTCTACATAAGAATTTAAGGTGGGGCAAGGGAGCTAATATTACAAATGACCCAACAATGTAACTCTTCTAAATGTTTTTCCAGCATTTAAAAGACATATGGTAACCAACTGCAAAAATGACTAAAACCAAATATAAATTTCTGGATCCAAACTCTATCTCTGTAATCAGTGTAACTTGGTCCTTCTTCAAGTTCTTTATGTCCTGGGGAATTACTTGGGAAGTTCAATATCTTCCCTTGGGCATTTGTCCATACTGCTTCTTTGGACACTGTAAGCAGGGCATTTATGCTTCCAGGCCCTGCCCTGTGGCCACCTTAGCCTAAGTACCAGTGTTATATCCACTGTGTGCCTGGGGCACTTCCTCTCAAGTCTTCCTTCCCTGTTCCTGCTGCAGCACTAAAATCCCACATGCTGGAGGCCATTTTCCAAAGAAAGGCTTGGAGACAAAGTCTTGCTGCAATCAAAGCCAAGCTGTTGGCTTGGGCCACAATACAAAAACTAGTTCTCCTGCTCTCACTGTAATATTCACACCTATCATTCTCATCTCATAGTGTTATTATAAGAATTTAATGAGATAATAAGCCTTAACATGGGGTGTGGCCCTTGGCAATGTCTTAATAAGTAATATGAATCATTGACATGGTCACCAAGGGAGACAGAAGACAGCAGTGTTTATGAGGACAGACTCTGGAATCAGACACCCCAGGCAAGAATCTTGTCTCTGCATCTTATTAGTTCTGTGACCATGGATAAGTTATTGGTAGAAGGCTCAGCTACTGTTTCTCCCTAAGGACGCATGCACCTATTCTCCTCTGAATCAGATTTTCTCCATTCCACATTGTTCCATTCTCTCCCCTAACCCTCTTCACCGGAGAGGGAAATGGCAAACCACTCCAGGATCCTTGCCTGGAGAATCCCTTGGACAGAGGTGCCTGGTGGACTGTAGCTTATGGGATCACAGGGAGTCGGGCAAAATTGAGTGATTAACACAATCCTCTTTACTATTACCACCACCACCTCCACCACTACAGAATATTTCACGAAGCCTTATGTCCCCTATGTTTCCAGTCCTAAGACGTACAGCACCCCAGGAGTAGAGCAGATATTCTCTCCCCACGTCTGGAACCACCCGGATATCAAACAGAGATCATTTCTTGGGCACTGAAGTGGGAACTGTAACATAGATTTAACAGAGCATTTCTTTCTCCAGTAGGGCTCCCAAAGCTCAAAGATGACGGACTCTTTCATTCCATACATAAGTAGTTTCTGTTTTATCCTAGCCAGGTGACTGAAGCTTCATCCATCACCCACCCCCTAATTCATCCATTTCTTTTCTACATAAAGACAGAAGGAAGATAAGGAATGTGGCTCAAACTCCTAATAAGTACACTGATGTTAAGCTTAGTACATTTCCCATTTTTAACAGATAGTGTAGTAATTAAAAAAAAAAAAATTCTTTGGCAGGTCACTAAAATCTACAGTGGCCATAGTGCCCCAAGAATGGATTCTAATTGCATTGCCGGTCTTCCTTTCACATAGTTCCTGTTTGAAGCTTTAGTTTTGCAAAGACTGAGCTTCTTTAACATGTAGTGTAGATTAAAAGCAAGAAAATTTCATCAACAGAGCATTAAACTTAAATATCTAAATGCTAAAGGGCTAGAAATTCAACCTAATTAAAATGGCTGAATGCAGAGTCACAATTAAACAGTGAGAGAATTATGGAAAAGTAAATATTTACACACACATTGTACACTTATTACGGTTTACAAAGAAACGCTTCTCATCTGCACAGCTTTCCTTTGTAATGATATTGTTATGAGGCAATAAATGTGGTTATAGTTAATAACAGATGTTAAATGGCATAATTCATCCAGAAACTTCGCTAATTACTGCACAAGCGCAAGACAAATGCACAACATTATATGCAAGGTCTTCTTATCTGTTAGTTTATAAAGTGAAAGAAGAGGTCACTTTTAGAAACAAACATACTTAGAGTAAAGCCTTAGATATTTAAATAAAAATTCTAAACACTTTAAATTACAATGAGCTTCCACTTTTAGAGAGTTCAGGCTTCATTCAGAGAAAACAAATTGGCCTAAATGAGTTTGAGATAACTTGGCCACTCTAGTGGTAATTGTTTTCTAAATCAGTTCAGTGAGAAAGCTCTATATTTTAAGCATATTTTAAACATTACATGCTGTCTTTAGGATGATGGTTATACCATCAAATATTTCATAATCCTTTAGTCTAATCCTTCTTTCCTTATAAGGGTATTGGGATGAGTAAGGAGGAGGCAGAGCAGAGCATAACGTCACCTAAAGCAATTTTCTTTTACAAAGCTTATGTAGAGAAGAGGTGGGAAATACAAATGCTTAAAATAGTTTTTCATAAAATAATTGGGTAGACTGAATAGAAAAATTAAAACCAAGAGGTATCTTTTGTTTTCCTGGATAATCACAGTGACATACCCTACCCTCTTAACATAGTTGGCTGTCTTTCTACCCTGTAATGTTCAGTTGTTTTCTCCACTTCCATGTTGTTTCTTTAAAATTGAAGTATAGTTGATTTATAATATATTAGTTTCAAGTGTATAATACAGTAATTCAGTATTTTTACAGATTCAGTTCAGCTCAGTTTCTCAGTCATGTCTGACTCTCTGCGATCCCATGGACTGTAGCATACCAGGCTTCCCTGTCCATCACCAACTCCTGGAGCTTACTCAAACTCATGTCCATCATGTTGATGATGCCATCCAACCATCTCATCCTCTGTTGATCCCTTCTCTTCCCACCTTCAATCTTTCCCAGCATCAGGGTCTTTTCAAATGAGTCAGTTCTTTGCATCTGGTGGCCAGAATATTGGAGTTTCAGCTTCAACATCAATCCTTCCAATGAATATTCAGGACTGATTTCCTTTAGGGTTCACTGGTTGGATCTCCTTGCAGTCCAAGGGACTCTCAAGGGTCTTCTCCAACACCACAGTTCAAAAGCATCAATTCTTTGGTGCTCAGCTTTCTTTATAGTCCAACTCTCACATCCATACATGACTACTGGAAAAACCATAGCTTTGACTAGACGGACTTTTGTTGGCAAAGTAATGCCTCTGCTTTTTAATATGCTGTCTAGGTTGGTCATAGTTTTTCTTCCAAGTAAGCATCTTTTAATTTCATGCCTGCAGTAACCATTTGCAGTGATTTTGGAGCCCAAGAATTACACCCCATTAAAAAATAATGGCTATAATTTCCTCTTTTAAGGGATTAAGAGACACTTCCATGCTGTCTTAATGTGTGTGTTAGTCACTAAGTCATTTATGACTCTTTGTGACCCATGGACTGTAGATTGCCAGGCTCCTCTGTCCATGGGATTCTCCAGGCCAGAACACTGGAGTGAGTTGCCATTCCCTACTCCAGGGGATCTTCCCAACCCAAAGACTGAACCCAGTTCTCCCACACTGCAGGCAGATTCTTTACTGCCTGAGCTACCTGGAAAGCCCCTGTCTGAATGATGGTGCCCTTTGAAATGTTTGCAGTTGATCTGCACTATATTTCACAAAGCATCACTTCTTGGATTTCATTTCTATTGGTCTTCAAGACCAAAGGGCTTGCTTTCCATCTTGAGTAAAATAAAATCAGATTGCTTAAGTTAAAACAGTAAACTTTTCCAAAGTTTTCAGTTTGTATAAACACAGAACATTCAATGAGAGAAAGAGAAGTGTGAAGGGGAGAATGTTGTTTGGGACAGAAACAAACAGAGAGGTAAACCGTGCCTTTAGTTTTCCATGGGATAGAAACAATTATACCAAATCTCAATTTCGTCACAATGTTAAATTGTCCCTTTTTTATTGTGGAAAGCCTGGTGGTCAAATGATTCTTTTAATGCCATTGAGTAGGATCACCTTGAGTCTCTTTCTTTTTTGGTTCTCTGAAGAATAACTTCCCCCGATAAAATAAAAGCTTGACAATGAAAATCAATCTGTATCCATCACTATAATGGTTTGAGTCAAGGGAGAATTTCTTTCCTTTCATATTATCTTTTGGAACAATTTAGGAAGAAATCTGCTTAGGAAAGAGGCAAAAAGGGTTTATTTTAGAGATAGAGAGAATGCACTAGACCAATGCTTCTCAAACTTCCAAGTACACATACATAACCTGGGATCTTTTTATAGGACAGATTCCGACTCAAGAGGTCTGCAGTGGGCCTGCCATCCCGCACAGCTAACAAGCTCTCAGGTGATGTCAGCGCCGCTGCCTGCAGACGACACTGTGAGCAGGGAAGGCCCAAAGGACCTCTGGCAGTCTCATCTAAATCTGGTACCTTACACCATCCTGCTCGAATCATCAGTTGCAGAGTTCTGCAAAAAGGAAGCAAAGTAAAAGTTCATATTGAGTCTTAAATTAGAAAGCTGGAAGGGTATTTAAGGGGAACCCTGATTTATTTCCCATCATGTGGTGTTCTATAGTATCACACAGAAACCATTCCAGATGGTTGGAAAAGAATGTGTTTGTAATAAACTCCTTTGAAGACAGCCTGCAACATTGCCTGGTAAGTTAATTCTGTTTTTAATAACCTCTATCATATTTAGCAAATACTCCCTTTGCTATATCACCAGTTAATTATTTCTGTCCAGACTTCATTAAGGCAGAAAATTTCTCTAAATGATACCCTTCCATAAACTCAAAAACTGTTCACTAATATATAATCTCATAGTTTCCCTTCTTTACACTAAGCTATCTCACATGGTTTAGACTTTTCTCAATGGGATATTTTCCAACCCTTTAATCATTTGGGTAATCTTATCCAAATGATGTCATCTCCCCCACCACCCCACCGGAGAGTAATTTATTCTATCCTCAGTTCAAAAACATCCATCCTCTTCTTTGTTTTCATTCTTTCAGTCCCTAATGGCTCACATCTTTTCAAGAATTTCTATATCATCTTTATGGATCATTACTTCCTTAAGATCTTTTGGTGAGTAACTGTCAAAATTTCAGTGTTGTTAATTTATTCTTTTGCAAAGTAAGAGACAACAATTAGGAGACAAAATTATCATCATGTTGCACCTCTGATGTTCTGTACTTGGTTGTTCGTCTCTGAAATAATCTAATTGCTTTCTAAGTAGTTCATAAATTATCCACATACAAGGCACATGAACTAAATTATTGGGCCTTCTAAAAGAAAACAATGATATTCTATATTTAGTTTTGTTGAAATATAATATACAATATACTGCACATTTATAAATATAAAACTTGATACTTTTTTTTCTACCATCTGAACTATTTATAGATGTATGTTTCAGTAGTGTTAAGTTAAAGACATTGTTATAAATGTCTTTAACCTTTTAATACTTACAAAACCTAGCAATGAGTGAGTATTCAACAAATACAATGCAGATCAACATGTTCAGTTCAGTGGCTCAGTCATGTCTGACTCTTTGCGACCCCATGGACTGCAGCACGCCAGGCTTCTCTGTCCATCACCAACTCCTGGAGCTTACTCAAACTCATGTCCATTCAGTTGGTGATGCTATCCAACCATCTCATCCTCTGTCGTCCCCTTCTCCTCCTGCCTTCAATCCTTCCCAGCATCAGGGTCTTTTCTCTTGAGTCAGTTCTTCCCATCAGGTGGCCAAAGAATTGGAGTTTCAGCTTCGGCATCAGTCCTTCCAATGAATATTCAGGATTGATTGCCTTTAGGATGGACCGGTTGGACTCTCCTTGCAGTCCAAGCGACTCTCAAGAGTCTTCTCCAACACCACAGTTCAAAAGCATCAATTCATTGGCGTTCAACTTTCTTTATAGTCCAAAATCACATTCATACATGAATACTGGAAAAACTATAGCTTTGACTAGATGGACCTTTGTTGGCAAAGTAATGTTCCTACTTTTTAGTATGTTGTCTAGGTTGGTCATGACTTTTCTTCCAAGGAGCAAGCGTCTTTTAATTTCATGGCTGCAGGCACCATCTGCAGTGATTTTGGAGCCCAGAAAAATAAAGTCTGTCACTGTTTCCATCGTTTCCCCATCTATTTGCCATGAAATGATGGGACCAGAGGCCATGATCTTAGTTTTCTGAATGTTGAGTTTTAAGTCAGCTTTTTCACTCTCCTCTTTCACTTTCATCAAGAGGCTCTTTAGTTCCTCTTCACTTTCTGCCATAAGGGTGGTGTCATCTGCATATC
Source organism: Cervus canadensis (assembly GCF_019320065.1). Taxonomy (NCBI): domain Eukaryota; kingdom Metazoa; phylum Chordata; class Mammalia; order Artiodactyla; family Cervidae; genus Cervus; species Cervus canadensis. Next base: position 14,937,293 of record NC_057399.1, read on the forward strand.
TGAGGTTATTAATATTCCTCCCTGCAATCTTGATTCCACCTTGTGCTCCATCCAGACCAGCATTTCTCATGATGTACTCTGCACATAAGTTAAATAAGCAGGGTGACAATATACAGCCTTGACATACTCCTTTCCTGTTTTGGAACCAGTGTGTTGTTCCACGTTCAGTTCTAAACGTTGCTTCTTGACCTGCATACAAATTTCTCAGGAGTCACATCAGGTGGTCTGGTTTTCCCAATGCTTTAAGAATTTTCCATAATTTGTGGTGATCCATACAGTCAAAGGCTTTGGCATAGTCAATAAAGCAGAAGTCGATGTTATTCTGGAACTCTCTTACTTTTTCGATGATCCAAAGGATGTTGGCAATTTGATCTCTGGTTCCCCTGCCTTTTCTACATCCAGGTTGAACATCTGGAAGTTCACGGTTCATGTATTGTTGAAGCCTGGCTTGGAGAATTTTGAGCATTACTTTGCTAGCGTGTGAGATGAGTGCAATTGTGCAGTTTATCAACATGATTAGATACAAATTCCTGTTTCCCCTCTTACTACCTCTGTGACTTAAAGCAAGTTAACATCTTGGAACCAAAGTTTTTTTCTTTTTAAAACACAGATAATACCCAACTTAAAGCTATTCATACAGATTAAATTAGATAACACTTATAATGTGCGTGGCACACAGAGGACATTCAATAAACAATTACTTTACTCATCTCTAAGTAACAAAACATCAGTTAGACAATCACTAGTACTTAGGATAGCATTTTTCACATTGCAAGCACTCAATGTGTTGGATGAATGAATCAAAATATAGGAGTAATCAAGTTGAGTGTCTGGACAAAGAAAAATCATTGAATTTGGTTTTTATTATATTGATATAACTTTATTATAATGATAAACTCCCATTAATTCCTCAGATTTAGCTTTTAAAAATTTCATTTCCAGGATTGAACAATATAACAAAAAGGAGATAACCAAAGTTAAATGAGAGTAGTGTCTATCAAAGTCATGAGAATCACACTGCTATAAAAGGTCATATTAGAAAGGCTTTTTTTTTTAGAGAAAAGATAATGTAAATGAATTATATTGTATAGTTGTCCCTCAAACAATGTGAAGGTTAGCGGTGCCATCCCTCTGCACAGTCAAAAATCCACCTACACAAGTACAGTAGTTGGCCCTCTCTTTACATAGTTCCTCCACATCCCAGGTTCTGCATGTAAGGATTAAGCCAACCTGGAATCATATAGTATGGTAGTATTTATTGCAATTTTTGCAATAAAAAAATTTGCAATTTTTTGTTTATTGCAATTTTTGTTTAAGGGTCAACTGTATTACAAAAGAATGATATTAATTTGGTGGAAACCTCTATGTAGATAGTCAGCACTGTGATCATTTACCTAGAGAAACTGTGTTCAAAATAATATTGTCATGGTTAACTGACACTTAAGTGTCATGACTCCAGAAAAATGTGGTAATGAGCAAGCTTGACTTATCAGTGCCCATAAAGATGTCTATCTATGAAGGAAGACTATATCTTGGCATGACTACTGATTAGTGGGATAAATTAGATGTGTTAGGCTATATAATGGAGAAGGCAATGGCACCCCACTCCAGTACTCTTGCCTGGAAAATCCCATGGACAGAGGAGCCTGGTAGGCTGCAGTCCATGGGGTCACGAAGAGTCGGACACGACTGAGCAACTTCACCTTCATTTCACCTTCACTTTTCACTTTTATGCATTGGAGAAGGAAATGGCAACCCACTCCAGTGTTCTTGCCTGGAGAATCCCAGGGATGGGGTTGCACAGAGTTGGACATGACTGAAGTGATTTAGCAGTAGCAGGCTATATAAAGGTTTAATTTCTCATCTAAAGAATGAAAATCAAAAGTTGTGTGTGTATGTAAAGAAAAACACAGTCCACAGAATGGGAGAAAACATTCACAAAAAAAGCAACCAACAAGGGATTAACCTCCAAATATATAATGAGCTCATGCAGCTCAAGATAAAAAAAAAAAAAAAAACAGATAGACACAGAATATTGAGTAGAGTTCCTTGTGCTATACAGGAGATCCTTATTAGTTATCTTTCTTATATATAGTAGTATTTGTATGTTCATTTCAAGCTCCTGATTTATCCCTTCCCCCATGTTTCCCCTTTGGAAATCACAAATTTTTCAATATCTGTAAATCTGTTTCTGTTTTATAAATATGTTCATTTGTATCATTTTTTAAAATTAGTTTCCACATATGAGTGATATCATGTGACATTTATCTTTCTCTGTTTGACTTACTTAGTATGATAATATCTAGGTCTATCTATGTAGCTTAGTATGATAATGTCTAGGTCTATCTGTTTTTTTTTTACCTTGAGCTGCATGAGCTCATTATATATTTGGAGGTTAATCCCTTGTTGGTTGCTTTTTTTGTGAATGTTTTCTCCCATTCTGTGGACTGTGTTTTTCTTTACATACACACACAACTTTTGATTTTCATTCTTTAGATGAGAAATTAAACCTTTATATAGCCTGCTACTGCTAAATCACTTCAGTCATGTCCAACTCTGTGCAACCCCATCCCTGGGATTCTCCAGGCAAGAACACTGGAGTGGGTTGCCATTTCCTTTCAGAGAAGAATCTGAAAAAGGAATATACGTGTATATATATAACTGAATCACTTTGCTGTACACTTGAAACTAAAACATGAATTATACTCCAATAAAGTTTTTAAACAAAAACTTGCATATATATTTTATTAAGGCCTTAACACAATGTCTGATAAATTTTAGTTGTTTTTCATAGACACTCACTGTTTATACAATATATATGTGGCCTCCTTTGCAAAGAAGAAATCAGAATTCTTGAACTTGCACTTACAAGGCTTGATACATGCAATTGTATCTAACATGTGAATAAATGGGATTTGCATTTGTGGCTTCCTACTGAGTGATGATTTGTGGCATTTACTTTCATACAATAATGCTATTATTGCTAGGTTTTAATAAATTTTAGATAGTAAAGGAGTGATAATTTTATTAACCAGGTAACATTAGTATGGGTGAAAAATATATTATTAAAACTACAGAAACTTAAAATTTAAGGCAAATTATGGTATATTTTAAAGCAAATTTGGAGTAGTTTTGTTATGAATTTCTCATTAGCAGAATTGTTGGTAAGGTCTTTTAATTAATATTTTCAAGTTATACATACACTTAGTGCATATCAAGTTGCATATTAGTTGCTAGGGAAAGCAGTAAGTCTTCTAGCCAGCCCCCTCTCCTGAAATACCCACTCTCCAGAAACACTTTTAATCTTTCAGCTTATTCTTTTGACAGTTATCTTCATATTTTTGAATAATTAATAGATCATACAACGCCAGTTTTTTCTATCTTTTGGCTTGAATTACTGACCATACTTTTGAGGCAACTTTATTTCTTTCCATATCCTCGACACATGAGTACACTTCCTCAGCCATCTTCATCCCAATAAAGTCATAATATGGCTAGATCAATACCCAGTGCTTACATTACTATGACTATGCAATTCCTATGCACAGTTAAGCCACATACTCTAACACTTATATTTTCACATCTAATTTTGTTGCTGTTATTTGCTTATGTTTCCTGAAGATAGTAATGATTTTTTTCATTTTCTTAGGTTTCTAAACACTTATTACTAATACATTCAGATTCTCCTCTGGTTGAAAAAAATCTCTTATGTTCAAACTTGTTATATATTAGGTCAATGTCATCTATAATACTTGAATAAACCTCTTAAACAGCCTCTGGCCAGCTCCAGTTTGCACTAATTTTCTCTTTATTTATTTTAATTGGAGGATAATTATTTTACAATATTATGATGGTTTTTGCCATGCATCAATATGAATTGTCCATAGGTATACATATGTTCCCTCTAGCCTGAACCCCATCCCACCTCTCTCACCAACCTATCCCTCTAGGTTATCACAGAGGACTGGCTTTGAGTCTCCTGCATCATACATCAAACTTGCACTGGTTATCTATTTTACATATGGTACTATATATGTTTCAATGCTATTCTCTCAAATCATCCTACCATCTCCTTCTCCCACTGAGTCCAAAAGTCTTTCTTTACATCTGTATCTCCTTTGCTGCCCTGCATGTAGGATCATCGGTACCATCTTTCTAGATTTCATATATATGCATTAATATATGTAGTTTGTCTTTCTCTCTCTGACTTACTGCAATCTGTACAATACACTCTAGGTTCATACACCCCTGACACAAAGAGCTGACTAATTGGAAAAGACCCTCATGCTGGGAAAGACTGAAGGCAGGAGGAGAAGGGGACGACAGAGGATGAGATGGTTGGATGGCATCACTGACTCGATGGACATGAGTTTGAGCAAGCTCCAGGAGTTGGTGATGGACAGGGAAGCCTGGCGTGCTGCAGTCCATGGGGTTGCAAAGAATTGGACACGACTAAGTGACTGAACTGAACTGATATGTACCACAACTTCCTTATCCATTTATCTGCCAATGGACATCTATGTTGCTTCCATGTCCTAGCTATTTTCCAAGGAAGACATACAGATGGCTAATAAACACGTGAAAAGATGTTCTGTGAGTGAAAGTTGCTCAGCTGTGTCTCTTTGCGACCCCATGGTCTCATACAGTCCATGGAATTCTCCAGGCCAGAATACTGGAGTGGGTAGCCTTTTGCTTCTCCAGGGGATCTTCCCAACTCAGGGATCGAACCCAGGTCTCCTGCATTGCAGGCAGATTTTGTACCAGCTGAGCCACAAGGGCAGCCCAAAAGATGCTCAACATTGCTCATTATTAGACAAATGCAAATCAAAATCACAATGAATCATCATCTCATACTAGTCAGAATGGCCATCATCAAAATGTCTACAAACAAATGCTGGAGTGGGTGTAGAGAAAAGGGAACCCTCTTACACTGTTGGTGGGAATGTAAACTGATAAAACCACCATGGATAACAGTATGGAGATTCCTTAAAAACTAAGAATAAAACTACCACATGACCCAGCAATCCCACTACTGGGTCATAATACCCTGAGGAAACCAGAGTTGAAAAATACACATGTACCCCGATGTTCACTGCACAGATATCTCATTGGGAGTTTATTTCACCCTTTTTCAGAGGATTGTATTTGTTCATTTCTCGTGTTGGATTGCTTGTCTTCCGTACTTCATGTGTGTTTGTGGTTTTTGGTTTTCTCACTTGTTTTGTAGACCACATAATTCCATAACTTCAGTGATTTTTAGAAGGTAAATTTGTGAGATTTTATCTGCCATGAAATCAATTTACATCTACACTTAATTTGTATCTTGCTAGATAGAGAATTCTAAATCAGAAGTCACTTTTCCTCAGAATTTTGTAAGTAATGCTTTATAATTTTACACCATCCAATGTTGAGTGGTCTGAAGTCAGTCCAACTCATGTTTCCTATGTATCTGTTTTTTCTCTGGAATTCATTAGACTCTTCTTTTTATACACCATGTTCTAAAATTCAACAATGGCATGCTTTTGTACTATATTCATCTATTTTCAAAGTACTCTGTGAGCCCATTCTTTCTAGAAAGTCACAATCTTCAGCTCTACGAAACTATCCTGAATCTTTTACTTAATGATTTTCTACATGCCATTGTCTCTACTCTCTCTTTGGGGATTTCTGTTATTCAGCTCTTAGAACTTGTAGATTGGTCCTCTTTCCCTTTCTCTCATACTTTTACCTTTTACTCTTTTCTCTTTTCTAGAAAATTCTTTGCTTTGTCTTTCTAGTCTTTTGAGCTTTTTATTTCTGCTATTTTTAATTTCCAAATGTTTGCTGCCCTCTGAAATTTTCTTAAAATATGGTCTCTTATTTTACCGGCTTTACTATCCTCCATCTATAGTAATATTGATAACTTTCTCTGTTGGTTTTAATTACATTCTCCCTGTGCATTCTGTCTTCTCTTCTAATGTTAGAGTCTACTGGTTTTGATTTTTGAGATTTGTATTACATATTTTTCTCAAATGTCTGGTGGTCTTTTACAGTCTATTCCTATTAAAGAGAGGTGCACTAAGAAGCTCAACAGGAATTCCACCACCTCCACTAGCTTTGTTCATAGTGATGCTTCCTAAGGCCCACTTACTTCACATTCCAAGATATCTGTCTCTAGGTGAGTGACTATCTGGGTTGTGAAGATCTTTTTTGTATAATTCTGTGTATTCTTGCCACCTCTTCTTAATATCTTCTGCTTCTGTTAGGTCCATACAATTTCTGTCTTTTATTGAGCCCAGTTTTTTGCATGAAATGTTCCCTTGGTATTTCTAATTTTCTTGAAGAGATCTCTAGTCTTTTCCATTCTATTGTTCTCCTCTATTTCTCTGCACTGATCACTGAGGAAGGCTTTCTTATCTCTCCTTGCTATTCTTTGGAACTCTGCATTCAAATGGGTATATCTTTCCTTTTCTCCTATGCTTTTTGCTTTTCTTCTTTTCACAGCTATTTGTAAGCCCTCCTCAGACAGTCATTTTGCTTTTTTGCATTTCTTTTTCTTGGGGATGGTCTTGATCCCTGTCTCCTGTACCATGTCACGGACCTCCATCCATAGTTCATAAGGCACTCTGTCTATCATATCTAATCCTTTGAATCTATTTCTCACTTTCACTGTATAATCGTAAGGCATTTGATTTAGGTCATACCTGAATGGTCTAGTGGTTTTCCTACTTTCTTCAATTTAAGTCTGAATTTGGCAATAAATAGTCCATGATCTGAGCCACAGTCAGTTCCTGGTCTTGTTTTTGCAGATTGTGTAAGAGCTTCTCCATCTTTGGCTACAAAGAATATAATCAATCTGATTTCAGTATTGACCATCTGGTGATGTCCTTACGCAGCGTCTTCTCTTGTGTTGTTGGAAGAGGGTGTTTGCTATGACCAATGTGTTATCTTGGCAGAACTCTATTAGCCTTTGCCCTGCTTCACTCCATACTCCAAGGCCACATTTGCCTGTTACTCCAGGTGTTTCTTGACTTCCTACTTTTGCATTCCAGTCGCCTATAATGAAAGGATATCTTTTTTGGGTGTTAGTTCTAGAAGGTCTTGTAGGTCTTCATAGAACCATTTAGCTTCAGCTTCTTCAGCATTAGTGGTTGGAGCACAGACTTGGATTACTGTGATATTGAATGTTTAGCCTTGGAAACGAACAGAGATCATTCTGTCGTTTTTGAGACTGCATCCAAGTACTGCATTTTGGACTCTTTTGTTGACTGTGATGGCTACTCTATTTCTTCTAAGGGATTCCTGCCCACAGTAGTAGATATAATGGTCATCTGAGTTAAATTCACCCATTCCAGTCCATTTTAGTTCACCGATTCCTAAAATGTCAACGTTTACTCTTGCCATCTCCTGTTTGACCACTTCCAATTTGCCTCGATTCATGGACCTAACATTCCAGGTTCTTATGCAATATTGCTCTTTACGCATTGGACTTTGCTTCTATCACCAGTTACATACACAACTGGGTGTTGTTATTGCTTTGGCTCCATCTCTTCATTCTTTCTGGAGTTATTTCACCACTGATCTCCAGTAGCATACTGGGCACCTACAGACCTGGGGAGTTCATCTTTCAGTGTCCTATCTTTTTGCCTTTTCATACTGTTCATGGGGTTCTCAAGACAAGAATACTGACGTGGTTTGCCATTCCCTTCTGCCACGGACCACATTTTGTCAGAACTCTTCACCATGACCCGTTGGTCTTGGGTGGCCCTACACAGCATGGCTCATAGTTTCATTGAGTTAGACAAGGCTGTGGTCCATGTGATCAGATTGGTTAGTTTTCTGTGACTGTGACTGTGTTTTTCAGTATGTCTGCCCTCTGATGGAGAAGGATAAGAGGCTTATGGAAGCTTCCTGATGGGAAGCTATTTCAAATCCTAAAAGATGATGCTGTGAAAGTGCTGCATTCAATATGCCAGCAAATTTGGAAAACTCAGCAGTGGCCACAGGACTGGAAAAGGTCAGTTTTCATTCCAATCCCAAAGAAAGGCAATGCCAAAGAATGCTCAAACTACCATAGAATTGCACTCATCTCACACGCTAGTAATGCTCAAAATTCTCCAAGCCAGGCTTCAGCAATATGTGAACTGTGAACTTCTAGATGTTCAAGCTGGTTTTAGAAAAGGCAGAGGAACCAGAGATCAAATTGGCAACATCCGCTGGATCATTGAAAAAGCAAGAGAGTTCCAGAAAAACATCTAATTCTGCTTTATTGACTACGCCAATGCCTTTGACTGTGTGGATCACCATAAACTGTGGAAAATTCTGAAAAAGATGGGAATACCAGACCACCTGACCCGACTCCTGAGAAATCTGTATGCAGGTCAAGAAGCAACATTTAGAACTGGACATGGAACAACAGACTGGCTCCAAATATGAAAAGGAGTGCATCAAGGCTGTATGTTGTCACCCTGCTTATTTAACTTATATGCAGAGTACATCATGAGAAACGCCAGGCTGGATGAAGCACAAGCTAGAATCAAGATTGCTGGGAGAAATATCAATAACCTCAAATATGCAGATGACACCACCCTTATGGCAGAAAGCAAAGAAGAATTAAAGAGCCTCTTGATGAAAGTGAAAAAGGAGAATGAAAAAGTTGTCTTAAAGCTCAACATTCAGAAAGCTGTGATCATGCCACCTGGTCCCATCACTTCATGGCAAATAGACAGGGAAACAGTGGAAACAGTGACAGACTTTATTTTAGGGGGCTCCAAAATCACTGCAGATGGTGATTGCAGCCATGAAATTAAAAGACACTTACTCCTTGAAAGGAAAGTTATGACCAACCTAGACAGCATATTAAAAAGCAGAGACATTACTTTGCCAACAAAAGTCCATCTAGTCGAAGCTATGGTTTTTCCAGTAGTCATGTATGGATGTAAGAGTTGGACCATAAAGAAAGCTGAGCACCGAAGAATTGATGCTTTTGAACTGTGGTGTTGCAGAAGACCCTTGACAGTCCCTTCGACTGTGAGGGTATCCAACCAGTCAATTCTAAAGGAAATCAGTGCTGGGTATTCATTGGAAGGACTAATGCTGAAGCTCAAACTCCAATACTTTGGCCACCTGAAACGAAGAACTGACTCATTTGAAAAGGCCCTGATGCTGGGAAAGATTGAAAACAGGAGGAGAAGGGGTCAATAGAAGATGAGATGGTTGGATGTCATCACCAACTCAATGGACATGAGTTTGAGTAAACTCGGGGAGTTGGTGATGGACAGGGTGGCTTGGCGTGCTGTACTCCATGGGGTCACAAAGAGTCAGATACAACTGAGCGACTGAACTGAACTGGCTCTAAGAAGCTGATTGGAAGTTCTATGTTAATGAGAAAAGCCTCCTACATTGTAGACTTCAGTGTAGAGTGGCATAGTTAAGTCAATTCATTGGATAAATCCCAAAATCACTACATTTACTTAATCATCTTGCTTAGTAGGAAACATTACCCCCAACTGTGTCTGGTGTGTCCCAGTGTAGAGTCCTCTCCAGAGAATAAGCCTCTAGTCCTTTGATCCCATATGGGAAGAGAATCATGGGGCTTAGTTATCTTCAACATTCTTTCAACTAATTTTTTTTTTAAGCTCCACCTTCACTTCCCAAATCCAGAGTTATTTGGCATCACAAATTCCTTAGAATACTAGAGACTTTTTTTGGTTTAAATCAGATGTTTTCCCCTTATCTGTTGACAGTTTAGGATTTCATTTTCTCAGATCTGCTACATTATACCACTTACCTATTTGGAATTTTACCTTTAAACATTTGTTGTTATTGTCTCTTTTCTTTTTGCTTCATACTTGAGTATATGTATCTTTACTGCTAATTTAGTAGAAAGTTAGGAATTGGTGAAAGTAAATGCATGTGTTCCCTTCTCCACTTTTAATCAGAAGTCTCTGTAACTAGTTCATAGCTGTGTGTTGAAATGGTTTTTTTTTAAACCTCTCCTATTAAAGTTCTATAGTCAAGAAGGATCTATCTCTTGTCATTGTGGTTGTTTGTTTTTCTTGGAGTTTAATAAAACACCTTCTGGTATTATTCTTCCATGTGGGAAAAAAATCTACAATGATGGTTGCCATAGTGTACAATAATTTCTTCATATTTCCCAAGCTTATTTAATTACCTCTCAATAAAGGTTAACAATATCTTTTGAGATTCTGATCTTAAACCTAGACTTACTATTATAAAGTCAATCACAGAAACTCAACTGACCTTTCCCAGGCACAGTGATAAGACTTAGTTCATTTTAACTACCAAGAACTGCCCTGATAATACAGCATCATTTTTTTATTTTTTAAAGAGAGAATCATCAATATTATAACCATGAGCCTGATCCTTCTTTAAGAAGAAACATACTTTGACAAATGCTTTTACTTTCCCTATTTGGTCTCTGAATGACTTCCCTGGGTTCCTGCATTTCTGAAGGGGGAATGTGAGATCTTATTTTCTCTGGAAGGTCACTACTTATGACTTTCCAGTGGCATTATGTCCTTTTATAATTTGCTGAAGGGTTCACAGGTAAATGTAAATCAAAGGAAAACCTAGATTGACTTTCTGTTGGATTGCAATCAATGAAGAAATGAAGCCAGATGATTTTCAAGTTCATGCTACAGGTTTCTTTAGTTTTACTTAGTACTGCTTGTTTTCCTCTCAATCCATACTCATCTTAGCTATCTTGTTTACCAACATCTCAAGTGTGGTTTCTCATATCCGTCAAAATTTACAGTAAATTAGAAAGGTAATGTTTCCAAGAAGATTTTAAATTACTGGTAGTAAAATAACGACCACAACCCAGATTGGACCCTCTGGAGAAGGCTGAGGTTTGCTTTTCCTGAAATGGTCAATTTTAGATTGCGATCAAGGCAGCTTCCTGAGTAATGAGTGAGTTAAGAAGAAAGTTTAACAAGCCCATATGTTTCAAATTCTGTATTTGATCCTTCTGATAAAGATACATCATGTTTCCTGCAAAGTTATTTTAATGTTTTTTCCCTAAGCACCATAAAATACAAAACAACACAAAACATTTTAGTGGTTGTTTTGTTGCCGTTATTTAGAAACAAACATTTGTTAAATAAACCTGATATCTTTTGAAGGCAACTTGAGAAAATGTTTTACATGATAATTTCAGAGGTTTAATTAACTTAGTCTTACAGATATAAAGGCCTCTCCCAAATCCTCTCCACTTTTTAAATACTAAACTATTCCATTTTCAATATATAACCAAAGCATATAACGCACTTGTCTTTAGTTAAAAAGGCAGCAAGCTTTAAGTGGATGTCAATTATTTGTTAATTTGGAGTGAGGCCGACAGAAGACAAAAAGCAAGTTTGGGGTTTAAGGTCTGTAATCCAAATCTGCCAGTTTCCCAGGTGAGTGCTCTATTTGAATTAAAATATTAGTTTTTCCAACTCAAGTCAATAGAGACTCCTTTTGCCATAGTTCTATACAGTATATAAAGAATAAACTTCAATGCAATTCAGTGGACACATATTTGGTGGTTAAAGCACTCTATTTTGCAAGGTGCATTAAAAAAAAAAAAATCCTCAGTACATTCTGCCATAGCTCCTTCCCAACTGAATATAATAAGACCACAACAAGGAGAACAGAAAATAGTTACAGGTGAAACTCTAAAGCCTTGCCTGTTAGATCAGCATGGACTCACTGAAATAATCTGACTCCATGATTTGTGAAATTGAACTGACTCCTCAATAAACTACAAGGCTAAATACCAAATTAATATGAAATGCTTCTTGAAATGTAGTTGCACTCAACCTCACCCAATTTTGAAGTTAAATCAATAAAAGAAGAAACTAATCATTAGTACTCTTTATAATAAAAAACTTACATAGTTTTAAATTTTAAAATGGGGAAAAAATACACATCTTAAATTTTACCATACCCCTTTCCCATAAATGATTGTCATTATAAAAGTTTTTATGTATAAAATTATACTTGATTATTTTCTAAACATTTGATGTAAATTTTGCCTTACAGGAAATTCACAATATTGATTAAAATCTCCCGTACTCATTCTAAAAGAAGAATAAATTCTAGACATAAACTGTGGGTAGAATTTTAGTTTAATTAGATGCAAATATCCAGCTTTGTTCTCTAAATCCTAGCAGTATTTCCAGCTTTGGATTTACACAATTATTACATTTTCAAATCAAAATGCAAACCGAGGCTTGCTTTAACATTGGAATGGCATAAAAAGGCTTGGCTGAGTAGACACAAAGGTTTACTCGAAATATCTTCAGGCCACCAGCTTTCTCACACATGTTCACTGTGAAAAAGGCAGGAATAAGACATGAAAGGGCAGCCTGTAGACATAGTTCCCAGTACTTCCTTTTTTTTTTTTTCATTTATTTTTATTAGTTGGAGGCTAATTACTTTACAATATTGTAGTGTATTTTGTCATACATTGACATGAATCAGCCATGGATTTACATGTATTCCCCATCTCGATCCCCCCTCCCACCTCCCTCTCCACCCGATTCCTCTGGGTCTTCCCAGTGCACCAGGCCCGAGCACTTGTCTCATGCATCCAGCCTGGGCTGGTGATCTGTTTCACCCGAGATAACATACATGTTTCGATGCTAGTCCCCAGTACTTCCGAGCGACAGCACAGGAAAAAGGAAAAGATGAGTCCAAACAGGAAGCTACTCTCAGCCTCTTATGGAGTCTACCTCTAGAAAAGTATCTGGATAAAATCTATTTTTTCTTCTCCTGTCAGTAGATATAATCAGTTGAGAACAGCAGCAGAAGGAAAACTCACTTAGAGCCTTTTTAAACCCACGAGAATGAGAAATACCCCTGCACAAACTCTGCCCTCAAACCCTCCAGCAATGCTTTATGAGACCAGTGATGTACAGCATTAACCTTCAAGGAACTCCAGGCAGAGCATGTAAGACTGTTGAAAAGGTCAGACCTTCACACCATAATCACTACCCAAAAATTCATAATATACTTTCAGTGTTAAAATTTTCCAATTATTCACACAGAAAAACATCTAACAGTGTTCAAGAGGAAAATGACTTTCTTTTTTTAAGTAAAAACTTAATTCTCTTCAATTAAGTTTTCAGTTAATTGGGCAATGCTAGTTGTGCTTGTTAGCAAATAAGCAGGATACACTCATTGCATTATTTTTCTGCCATGAATTCTAAGTACAATGATGGAAGAGTAGTTTTATTCCATCTGAGTATTATAAAAGACTTTACATTTCTTTAGGGCCTTAAAACAGAAATCTAAGACAAACGTTTAGAAACACATCTGGATATTCTATCGAAAAATACGTTCATTCCACAATTTTTGGAGCCATGTGTCTTGAAATGGTTTTAATGAACTTGTCCTATTCTCATTTAGAAGACCTCTCATTTTAGAAGATTCCCTGATACCAGTTTAAATGTTCTCCCTCTTGGTCCAATACTCTCAGTAAACTAGATGCACTTATATAGAGTGTTGTAAAACCGTGCCCAGGTTTTCATATTAAACTGCATTTTCCACACACCCAGGTCACAAGCAGTGGGGATGCAATTTATATCATTAATACCAAAAGAATGGCAGGAAGTAAGCCTGTTTGGATCCTTGTGGACCAGGGTATATTTTAAAACATGAGAAGCTTAGACCAGGATTACATAGTTACTATGAACTGTGAGGCAATTCGGGCTTTTTCAGTGGTGGGAAGGGCAAGAAAAGCCTGGGGGTAACATGCATTTCTATTGCAATTTAAAGAACACTTAGACTTGACCAAAAAATGAAGCCTGCTGTTTCCTTCTCTATGTATACAGTATTTGCCTTCCAAGAAATTATAATCTAGTAGATAAGGTAGATACCCATTATGCTCTATTCATGCAAGACAAAACAAAACTACCACCATACATTTATATCAGAAAGTACAAGGGGAACCTGGGGGGCACGTATAGAAAACTTCATTTAAGGCACTGAGACAGGCCTCCTAGAAGCAGTGAAATTTTGGCTGAACAATATTTTGAAAGGTGAAAGCAGGGTGGAAGGAATTAATTAGCTAAAACCCTGCAATTCAATATAAAAGCCACACTTGCCCACAGGAGAGTTCCTCTGTTGTGGTATTCAAATTCCCTCACTATGGTCACCAACTCGGCCAGATTCATGATACTGCCATTGCTGTCAGTTCTGAAAAACATTACCATTCTTGTCTACAAAGGTAAGAAAGTAGAATTACAGCACTTGCTATTTATAAAATATAAGAGCAATTCTTATCAGATTGGAGCTACAAGAAGAAAAATTTAATATTTGTAATGTTTATACAGAGATTTATCTCTGAGACGCTCCTCTCATATACATTATTTCCTGGTATAATCTAATATTTGCTAGGAATCTTCCTCATGTTCAATACTTTTTAGAGCTGTAATAAATAATCCAATTCAATTTTAAAAATAATATTGTTTTCCTCCAAATTCTAATAATCCTGTGATACAATCTGTCCCCAGTTGTGGTTACATGCAGTAATTTCCCTTCCTTTTCAATTTCTTTGTAAAGTTCTGTTCTTTGTCCCATTAATTTTTTTATATGTGGTCTTTGGGTTCAAAGAGGTCACAAAAGCTTGGTTGGGTTCTTTAAAATTCATAGTTTCATGAAGTCTTTTCAATTTATTTAATGTTCAAGATATTACTCTCCTGAAATATTACATGAAACAACTAATGGACATCATTGCTGACTGGGTCAGATTTTTCATTTGTACATTTAAACTCAAGTGTAATAAATCTTCTGTGAATTCATTTTACTTTCCCTGATGCTATAAGAGTGGGTATGGGGGAGGCAATGATGCTTATATATATTAAAACTATCTGCAACAGCAAACCTCTTTTCTGAAGTAAGTTTCCTCTCTTAGCAGATGGATCCTTATTTTGAGATAAATATTTAATTGCCATTGAGCATTTGCACTTTTGAGGACAATTTTAGTTGTGACTATATTTGGATTTTAATATGAGCTGTATATTTTTTGTTAATGAATGTACAAGTACCCTGTTCCTCAACTTCCCCTTCCTAGGAGTACTCTAGTTACCTTAAAGGAAGTTGACACTCTGATACTTCATGTTTGATCTTAAGGGTTAGGTATTGGCCAGACCAACCTTCTACCATGGCCTCTCTTTTCTAACAATGAAAGGCACGAAATGAACACATAACCTAAACATGAACAATAAAACTGAGATGTAGAACTCTGAGTGTGTGATGCAAAGACGCAAGGAGGGCAGGCAGGCAAATTACTGCCATAGCAGCAGGCTGACGGTAGTGGTGACCGTGTCATTAATGAGAACAGCGGTTCTAAGGGCCACATCTCACCAGATGCACCTGTGGTGAGACCTCAGTTGTGGCTCTGGTCGGGTAGCCATCCTTGTTTCCTGTATATTTTTACATTTTGGTTCTCTGATTTTTTTTCCCACTGATTCTATGGAGTCCTAAGTTATTATCTATACTCCCTTTTTAATTCTGATATTTTACTTAAGACAGCCAAATACAGTTCAAGTGGCTTGTAAATAAGAATCCAGATGGAGGTAGGGAGTATCATCACGAATCAAATTCACAAAAAAGAGGAATGATATCCCTTGTTGAGAGATTAGGAGGATTAAAAATCACCCCTGTTAGAAGCATAATATAAAGCAAAACCAACTTTAAATGATTTGATGTAAAGTAAAAAGATCCATGAAGTGACTATAGAATACACAATAGTTTTGTATCTGTGTGATTTTCCTTGTATTTATAATTATGCTGTTGTAACGGAAAGAAATTCTTGTTTTTAGAATATATATACACTCAAGTACTTATGAGTAAAAGGGCATCATATCTATAACTTATTTTTTAAAATTAGAAAAAATAATAGAAAGATAGATAAGAAGATAGATATAAAGCAACTGCAGCAAAATGCTAACATTCAAGATTTGGAATAATGAGTATTGGTATCTGAGATTTCTTTGTGGTGTTTTTATTACAACTCTTCTATACATTTTATATATATTATCAAAATAAAACAAGTTTAAGACCCTTAAGATGGTGGTGTTTTACAGGTTCATCTAATCTACCCTCCCATTCTTCTACAATGTTGAGGAAATATCCCTGAGGAATTAAACAAATTGCTAAAGGTCACATTGCTTGAGAGTGGTAAATAAAGGTTTCTCCAAGGATGTGAAAACAAAACAGAGACAGTACAGGATCTCATTGATATTCTAATTGAGGAGATCAAAGAGGGGTCCAGTACCTTCCAAAAGCGAAGGATAAGAAAAGCTGCGTTGAGAGAAGATAAATTTTGAAGAGATAGTGTCTTATATGCCACTACAATGAAAACATTAATGACAGACTGGTAATAAGGGTCATAATACTCTGAAATCATATATCTCAGAAATAGGCTTCAGGTTCCAAAAATACAAATCTGCCTCTTGGCTCTTTGAATATTACCTCTTATCCAACTGTCTATTCTCTTATTCTGGGACTCCACTTACACATTCATTAGGATTTCATATATAACCCTTCATGTCCTTTAACCTCTCTTTCATATTTTCATTTCCTTGTCTTTATGTGCTCTGGCATATTTTTCTCCAGATCAAGCTTTCAATTCACAATTTTCCCCTTATCTGTGTCTATCCTGTTCTATAATCTTCGGATTCTATAAAAGTTCTATTTTTTTTTTTTTTCATTTTCCTGGTCATCCTCATAGTCATGTTACTTGCTCATTTTTATTCTATTTTTATTTATTTAAATATCTCATGCATAGTTATGTTTCATTCTGTATCTGATCATTTCAATATTTGACATTCTTAGGGGTCTATATTCAACATGATTCTGCTGACTACCCATAAGTGGCTTTCATCCTGTGTGTTTCACAATCCACCTGCAATGCAGGATATCAGGGTTTGATCCCTGGGTTGGGAAGATCTCCTGGAGAAGGGAATGGCAACCCGCTAGTCTTCTTGCCTGGAGAATCCCATGGGCAGAGGAGCCTGGCAGGCTACAGTCCATGGGGTTGCAAAGAGTTGGACATCAACAGTTCGTTTTTTTTTTTTTGTTTTTTGGTTGATCTTAGAACATGAGATTTCTGAGGACTTAGTTTGGAGATGTTTTCTTCCAAAAAGGATACTTTTTGCTTTTTCTCCCTCCAAGATCCAAGAGCACTATCAATCTGAGATTTCTTTAGCACCGCCTAAGGATTTGAACTTAATGTCGGTGTAGGAGATCAGCATTTGTGTTAACCTATGCTCCCTACTGGGATTCCCTGGTGGCTGAGACGGTAAAGCCTTTACCTGCAATGCGGGAGACCTGGGTTTGTTCCCTGGGCCGGAAAGATCCCCGGGAGAAGGAAATGGCAACCCACTCCAGTATTCTTGCCTAGAAAATTCCATGGATGGAGGAACCTGATGGGCTACAGTCCGTGGGGTCGCAGAGTCAGACACGACTGGGCGACTTCACTCATGCTCCTTATTGCTTCCCTGGTAGCTCAGACAGTAAACAATCTGCCTGCAATGCAGGAGACCCAGGTTCACTCCCTGGGTGGGGAAGATTCCCTGTAGAAGGAAATCCCAACCCACTTCAGTATTCGTGCCTGGAGTGTTCCATGGACAGAAGAGCCTGGCAGGCTACAGTCCATGGGGTAACAAGGAGTTGGACATGATTGAGCTACCTTCAGCTCATTGTTTTCCCTTTGTTTGCAAATATGTTTTGAGAGTTATTAGCCTTTGGACGTTTTGTTCAATTCCTGCAAGCCTAAAATACATTATGGCATCTTTTTTAATCCAGGACCTGATTGTATTACAATAGAACCTGATTGTATTCTATATAATAGAAGGAGCCTTCAGATTATGTACCACCAGGCATTCTGAGGGAGCGTTCCAGAAGAAGGCTTTTTACATTATGCTTTAATGTAAAGGGGCTTCCCTGGTGACTTAGAGGGTAAAGTGTCTGCCTGCAATGCAGGAGATCTGGGTTCGATGCCTGGGTCAGGAAGATCCCCTGGAGAAGGAAATGGCAACCCACTCCAGTACTCTTGCCTGGAAAATCCCACGGACAGAGAAGCCTGGTAGACTACAGTCCATGGGATCACAAAGAGTTGGACACGACTGAGCGACTTCACTTTAATGAAAAGGACAGAGGGGACAGTATATTACTTATTACCTGGGAGCTATTTCTTAATAAGTTATATAATCACAGGCTGATGCAATTGAAAAGGAACTTAGAAGTAATTTTCCAATCCCCCTCATGCTTTAGTCTCTTATATTGATATAACCTGTTAACCACAAATTTATCAAAGTGTCACTAACATGAACTACCATTACCAAAAAATATTCATTGTACAACAAAAATAAAGGACTAAATATTTACTGCTAAACCTTAAAAAATATCTTGAAAGCTTAGTAATTGGTATACTTTTCTTAGAAAACAATTTCATGAGGGAGGAGCCAAAATGGCGGAGGAGTAGGACGGGGAGACCACTTTCTCTCCTACAAATTCATCAAAAGAATAACTGAACGCAGAGCAAACTTCACAAAACAACTTCTGATCGCTAGCTGAGGTCATCAGGCGCCCAGAAAAGCAGCCCGTTGTCTTCGAAAGGAG
Organism: Cervus canadensis; assembly: GCF_019320065.1. Taxonomy (NCBI): domain Eukaryota; kingdom Metazoa; phylum Chordata; class Mammalia; order Artiodactyla; family Cervidae; genus Cervus; species Cervus canadensis. The sequence goes on from NC_057399.1 coordinate 14,955,905, forward strand.
GTAGGACAAAATATAAAAGAAAAAGTGAGACGAAAGAGCTAAGGACGGAGATCCGTCCCGGGAAGGGAGTCTTAGGCGGCATTGCTTGGGGTAGGGTCCGGGCCTGAGTGCCCTGAGGACAATCGGAGGGAGCTTCTGTGAGTTGCCAACTTGAACTGTGGGAGACCAAAAGAGAGAGAGAAAATTAACCGCCGGAACACACTGCCGGCCGTTCGCAGAACAAAGAGACCGAGAAAGTCCAGAGAAGAGCTCGCAGGCTGCGGACCGGCCCAGCCCCGCCGGAGGCAGGGGGGAGGGGAAGGTCGCAGGCGAGACACAGGGCGCAGGCACCCGACCGGCGCGGGCGGGGACTGGGGCTGGGGACGCGGAGGGCGGAAGGCGCGCGCACTCGAATGGCGCCAGCGGAAACTGAGACTGGGTCCGCGGAAGGGAGTGGGCGCGCCACACTTGGGGAGAGTGCGCTCATCAAGCCCCTGGCTGCCTGGACCGCTCTGACGGGGAAGGCACAGAGAGCAGGCGCAGCTTTTCCTTCCGCGCTTTTGTGGAACACCCGAGGGCTGGAACCTCGTGCAGCGCGGGGCGCGCTCCATATAGAACAGCCGGGAGCCTGAGCGCGCAGACGGAGAAAGCAGCGTCAGCCCCTCCCAGCAGCGCCAGCCCGTCCCCGCGGCGCAAGCCCCTCCCTGCCCCGCAGAGCGACGGAACTAGCTACCTGAATAAGAGTCCACCTCCGCCCGCCTGTGTCAGGGCGGAAATGAGGCTCTGAAGAGACCGGCAAACAGAAGCTAAATAAACAGAGGGAACCGCTTCAGAAGGGACTGGTGCAACAGATTAAAATCCCTGTAGAAAACACCGACTACACCAGAAGGGGCCTGTAGATATCAAGAAGTGTAAGCTGGAATGAGGAGCTATCTGAAACTGAGCCGAACCCACACTGACCGCAACAGCTCCAGAGAAATTCCTAGATATATTTTTACTTTTTTTTTTTTAAGTAAGAAAAACAAAAAAATTTGTTTTTATTTTTTCTTTTTTATTTTTTCTCTTTTATTTTCCTTTAAAATTCCCTATTACTTCCCCATTACTCCTTAACTTTCATTTTCATAGATTTTTATGATTTTTTTAATTAGGGAAAAAAAATTTTTTTTCTTTCTTTTTTTTCCTCTTTTCTTCTTTTTTTTATCTTTCTTTCCTTTTTCTCTTCTATTTTCTATTTGTCTTTTTCTCTTATTTCTTTTAAAGTCCTCTAGTACTCCTCTACTACTCCTTAATTTTCATTTTCAATACACTATAACCTTACAAAAAAAAAAAAAAAAGAAGAGAAGCCCTATTTTTAAACCGAAGATTATTCTCTCCCAATCTTGACTCTCTGTTTTCTACCTCAGAACACCTCTATTACCTCCTTTCCCCTTCTCTTCCCAATCCAATTCTGTGAATCTTTGTAGGTGTCTGGGCTACGGAGAACACTCTGGGAACAGACAGCTGCGTAGATCTGTCTCTCTCCTCTTGAGTCCCCCTTTTTCTCCTCCTGCTCATCTCTATCTCCCTCCTCCCTCTCCTTTTCTTCATGTAACTCTGTGAACCTCTCTAGGTGTCCCTAACGGGGGAGAATCTTTTCGCCATTATCCTAGAAGTTTTATTATCAGTGCTGTATAGATGGAGAAGTCCTGAGACAACAGGAAGAATAAAACTGAAATCCAGAGGCAGGAGACTTAAGCCCAAAACCTGAGAACACCAGAAAACTCCTGACTACATGGAACTTTAAGTAATAAGTGACCGTCCAAAAGCCTCCATACCTACACTGAAACCAACCACCACCCAAGAGCCAATAAGTTTTAGAGCAAGACATACCATGCAAATTCTCCAGCAATGCAGGAACATAGCCCTGAACATCAACATACAGGCTGCCCAAGGTCACACCTAACACATAGACCCATCTCAAAACTCATTACTGGGCACTCCATTGCTCTCCAAAGAGAAGAAATCAAGTTCCACGCACCAGAACACTGATGCAAGCTTCCCTAACCAGGAAACCTTGACAAGCCAATCGTCTAACCCCACCCACTGGGTAAATCCTCCACAATAAAAGGAACCACAGACCTCCAGAATACAGAAAGCCCACTCCAGATACAGCAATCTAAACAAGATGAAAAGGCAAAGAAATACCCAACAGGTAAAGGAACATGAAAAATGCCCACCAAGTCAAACAAAAGAGGAGGAGATAGGGAATCTACCTGAAAAAGAATTTAGAATAATGATGATAAAAATGATCCAAAATCTTGAAAACAAAATGGAGTTACAGATAAATAGCCTGGAGACAAAGATTGAAAAGATACAAGAATTGTTTAATAAAGACCTAGAAGAAATAAAAGAGTCAATTAAAAATGAATAATGCAATGATGAGATCAAAAACACTTTGGAGGGAACCAAGAGTAGAATAACGGAGGCAGAAGATAGGATAAGTGAGGTAGAAGATAAAATGGTGGAAATAAATGAAGCAGAGAGGAAAAAAGAAAAAAGGAGCAAAACAAATGAGGAGAACCTCTGGGACCTCTGGGACAATGTGAAACGCCCCAACATTCGAATCATAGGAGTCCCAGAAGAAGAAGACAAAAGAAAGGCCATGAGAAAATACTCGAGGAGATAATAGCTGAAAACTTCCCTAAAATGGGGAAGGAAATAGCCACCCAAGTCCAAGAAACCCAGAGAGTCCCAAACAGGATAAACCCAAGGCGAAACACCCCAAGACACATATTAATCAAATTAACAAAGATCAAACACAAAGAACAAATATTAAAAGCAGCAAGGGAGAAACAACAAATAACACACAAAGGGATTCCCATAAGGATAACAGCTGATCTATCAATAGAAACCCTCCAGGCTAGAAGGGAATGGCAGGACGTCCTGAAAGTAATGAAAGAGAATAACCTACAACCTAGGTTACTGTATCCAGCAAGGATCTCATTCAGATATGAAGGAGAATTCAAAAGCTTTACAGATAAGCAAAAGCTGAGAGAATTCAGCACCACCAAACCAGCTCTTCAACAAATGCTAAAGGATCTTCTCTAGACAGGAAATGCAGAAAGGTTGTATAAATGTGAACCCAAAACAACAAAGTAAATGGCAATGGGACCACACCTATCAATAATTACCTTAAATGTAAATGGGTTGAATGCCCCAACCAAAAGACAAAGATTGGCTGAATGGATACAAAAACAAGACCCCTATATATGCTGTCTACAAGAGACCCACCTCAAAACAAGAGACACATACAGACTAAAAGTGAAGGGCTGGAAAAAAATATTTCACGCAAACGGAGACCAAAAGAAAGCAGGAGTCACAATACTCATATCAGATAAAATAGACTTTCAAATAAAGGCTGTGAAAAGAGACAAAGAAGGACACTACATAATGATCAAAGGATCAATCCAAGAAGAAGATATAACAATTATAAATATATATGCACCCAACATAGGAGCACCGCAATATGTACGGCAAACACTAACGAGTATGAAAGAGGAAATTAATAGTAACACAATAACAGTGGGAGACTTTAATACCCCACTCACAACTATGGATAGATCAACTAAACAGAAAATTAACAAGGAAACACAAACTTTAAATGACACAATGGACCAGCTAGACCTAATTGATATCTATAGGACATTTCACCCCAAAACAATCAACTTCACCTTTTCTCAAGTGCACATGGAACCTTCTCCAGAATAGATCACATCCTGGGCCATAAATCTGGTCTTGGAAAATTCAAAAACATTGAAATCATTCCAGTCATCTTTTCTGACCACAGTGCAGTAAGATTAGATCTCAATTACAGGAAAAAAAATTGTTAAAAATTCAAATATATGGAGGCTAAATAACACGCTTCTGAATAACCGAATCATAGAAGAAATCAAAAAAGAAATCAAAATATGTATAGAAATGAATGAAAATGAAAACACAACAACCCAAAACCTATGGGACACTGTAAAAGTAGTGCTAAGGGGAAGGTTCATAGCATTACAGGCTTACATCAAGAAACAAGAAAAAAGCCAAATAAATAACCTAACTCTACACCTAAAGCAATTAGAGAAGGAAGAAATGAAGAACCCCAGGGTTAGCAGAAGGAAAGAAATCTTAAAAATCAGGGCAGAAATAAATGCAATAGAAACTAAAGAGACCATAGCAAAAATCAACAAAGCTAAAAGCTGGTTTTTTGAAAAAATAAACAAAATTGACAAACCATTAGCAAGACTCATTAAGAAACAAAGAGAGAAAAACCAAATTAACAAAATTAGAAATGAAAATGGAGAGATCACAACAGACAACACTGAAATACAAAGGATCATAAGAGACTACTACCAGCAGCTCTATGCCAATAAAATGGACAACTTGGATGAAATGGACAAATTCTTAGAAAAGTATAACTTTCCAAAACTGAACCAGGAAGAAATAGAAGATCTTAACAGACCCATCACAGGCAAGGAAATCGAAACTGTAATCAGAAATCTTCCAGCAAACAAAAGCCCAGGACCAGATGGCTTCACAGCTGAATTCTACCAAAAATTTAGAGAAGAGCTAACACCTATCTTACTCAAACTCTTCCAGAAAATTGCAGATGAAGGTAAGCTTCCAAACTCATTCTATGAGGCCACCATCACCCTAATTCCAAAACCAGACAAAGATGCCACAAAAAAGAAAACTACAGGCCAATATCACTGATGAACATAGATGCAAAAATCCTTAACAAAATTCTAGCAAACAGAATCCAACAACATATTAAAAAAATCATACACCACGACCAAGTGGGCTTTATCCCAGGAATGCAAGGATTCTTTAATATCTGCAAATCAATCAATGTAATACACCACATTAACAAATTGAAAGATAAAAACCATATGATTATCTCAATAGATGCAGAGAAAGCCTTTGACAAAATTCAACACTCATTTATGATAAAAACTGTCCAGAAAGCAGGAATAGAAGGAACATACCTCAACATAATAAAAGCTATATATGACAAACCCACAGCAAGCATCACCCTCAATGGTGAAAAATTGAAAGCATTTCCCCTGAAATCAGGAATAAGACAAGGGTGCCCACTCTCACCACTACTATTCAACATAGTGTTGGAAGTTTTGGCCACAGCAATCAGAGCAGAAAAAGAAGTAAAAGGAATCCAGATAGGAAAAGAAGAAGTGAAACTCTCACTGTTTGCAGATGACATGATCCTCTACATAGAAAACCCTAAAGACTCTACCAGAAAATTACTAGAGCTAATCAATGAATATAGTAAAGTTGCAGGATATAAAATTAACACACAGAAATCCCTTGCATTCCTATACACTAACAATGAAAAAAACAGAAAGAGAAATTAAGGAAACAATACCATTCACCATTGCAACAAAAATAATAAAATACTTAGGAGTATATCTACCTAAAGAAACAAAAGACCTATACATAGAAAACTATAAAACACTGATGAAAGAAATCAAAGAGGACACAAACAGATGGAGAAACATACCGTGTTCATGGATTGGAAGAATCAATATTGTCAAAATGGCTATTCTACCCAAAGCAATCTATAGATTCAATGCAATCCCTATCAAGCTACCAACGGTAGTTTTCACAGAACTAGACCAAAGAATTTCACAATTTGTATGGAAATACAAAAAACCTCGAATAGCCAAAGTTAATCTTGAGAAAGAAGAATGGAACCGGAGGAATCAACCTGCCTGACTTCAGACTCTACTACAAAGCCACAGTCATCAAGACAGTATGGTACTGGCACAAAGACAGAAATATAGATCAATGGAACAGAATAGAAAGCCCAGAGATAAATCCACGAACCTATGGACACCTTATCTTTGACAAAGGAGGCAAGATATACAATGGAAAAAAGACAACCTCTTTAACAAGTGGTGCTGGGAAAACTGGTCAACCACTTGTAAAAGAATGAAACTAGAACACTTTCTAACACCATACACAAAAATAAACTCAAAATGGATTAAAGATCTAAATGTAAGACCAGAAACTATAAAACTCCTAGAGGAGAACATAGGCAAAACACTCTCCACATAAATCACAGCAAGATCCTCTATGACCCACCTCCCAGAATATTGGAAATAAAGCAAAACTAAACAAATGGGACCTAATGAAACTTAAAAGCTTTTGCACTACAAAGGAAACTATAAGTAAGGTGAAAAGACAGCCCTCAGATTGGGAGAAAATAATAGCAAATGAAGAAACAGACAAAGGATTAATCTCAAAAATATACAAGCAACTCCTGCAGCTCAATTCCAGAAAAATAAATGACCCAATCAAAAAATGGGCCAAAGAACTAAACAGACATTTCTCCAAAGAAGACATACAGATGGCTAACAAACACATGAAAAGATGCTCAACATCACTCATTATCAGAGAAATGCAAATCAAAAACCACAATGAGGTACCATTACACGCCAGTCAGGATGGCTGCTATCCAAAAGTCTACAAGCAATAAATGCTGGAGAGGGTGTGGAGAAGAGGGAACCCTCTTACACTGTTGGTGGAATGCAAACTAGTACAGCCACTATGGAGAACAGTGTGGAGATTTCTTTAAAAACTGGAAATAGAACTGCCATATGACCCAGCAATCCCACTTCTGGGCATATACACTGAGGAAACCAGATCTGAAAGAGACACGTGCACCCCAATGTTCATCGCAGCACTGTTATAATAGCCAGGACACGGAAGCAACCTAGATGCCCATCAGCAGATGAATGGATAAGGAAGCTATGGTACATATACACAATGGAATATTACTCAGCCATTAAAAAGAATTCATTTGAATCAGTTCTAATGAGATGGATGAAACTGGAGCCCATTATACAGAGTGAAGTAAGCCAGAAAGATAAGAACATTACAGCATACTAACACATATATATGGAATTTAGAAAGATGGTAACGATAACCCTATATGCAAAACAGAAAAAGAGACACAGAAATACAGAACAGACTTTTGAACTCTGTGGGAGAAGGTGAGGGTGGGATGTTTCGAAAGAACAGCATGTATATTATCTATGGTGAAACAGGTCACCAGCCCAGGTGGGATGCATGAGACAAAGTGCTCGGGCCTGGTGCACTGGGAAGACCCAGAGGAATCGGGTGGAGAGGGAGGTGGGAGGGGGGATCGGGATGGGGACTACGTGTAAATCTATGGCTGATTCATATCAATGTATGACAAAACCCACTGAAATGTTGTTAAGTAATTAGCCTCCAACTAATAAAAAAATAAATAAATAAATAAAAGAAAACAAATTTCATATAAGCATTACTCAACTCCATGTTATTTGCCTAGAATTAGCTCTTCCTTTAACGGATTTATATAGATGTAAAAATTAACTGTGAGCCAGGAACTCTCCAGCACACATTCTTAAAAGGTTATTATGATTGTAACAGAAATGAAATACATCTTTTATATAAAAAAAGATGCATCTTTTAAGTGAATCTAACCTGAGGGGGAAAAAAAAAAGAGAAAATATAAAACAACTACCTTAAACTTATAATCAGTGGTTTCTACTTACTTAGAAGGTATACTCTTTGGAATAAAACACATGTAAAAAGTAATATCCATAAATAATTTTTACTGTTACATCATTAAGGCATATTAACCAATTAGCACAGTATTTTATCAGATAAATTTTGGTGTCTGTATATATGTATACTTTTGCATTTACTATACATCAAACTCAAAGACGGTCCTTCATGTTTCATAAAAAGTATTATGAACGAACAGATCATAAGGGACACTCTTTTGCTTTGCTTAAAAGGTTCTGTAGCAACCCTAACTTTATTAGAAGTCACTCTGCATCAAAACCTTCTTGAAGGCAGTCTGAGAATCAAGTGCTAAAAAAAAAAATTAAAATAAATGTATTTTAACTGAAATATGAGAATGCCAGTGTCTTTTCAAATATCTTGTTGGCACTTTACTTCAAGAATGGAAGAGTTTTGGACATGGAAGTTAGCTATCAAGAGAAAAGTTAGCTATTAAGGGAAAACCTTTTAACCAATATGGCTCTGGATATCAGGCACCACAGGAAAGGCTTTGCCACAAAAGAAAATTAAACCATTAAGACTTCCTTACTCAATGTGCCAATTCATTTTAAGGACTGTTCTAAATTATAATAGGTATTTTCTTGGAACCTGAGCTGAATCTCTATGGAAATAACTCTGATCAATAGGTAGACCTAGGGAACAGTCAATAGAAAAAATTAATTTTGAAAAGATTATTTTTAATGGCAATATTCAATTCTAACATGGAGAAGGCAATGTCACCCCACTCCAGTACTCTTGCCTGGGGAATCCCATGGACGGAGGAGCCTGGTAGGCTGCAGTCCATTGGGTCGCTGTGAGTCGGACACGACTGAGCGACTTCACTTTCACACATTGGAGAAGGAAATGGCAACCCACTCCAGTGTTCTTGCCTTGAGAATCCCAGGGACTGGGGAGCCTGGTGGGCTGCTGTCTATGGGGTTGCACAGGGTCGGACATGACTGAAGTGACTTAGTAGCAGCAGCAGCATGCTCAATTCTGTGAGGAGTATATCTTGGCATATATGTTCTGGAAAACAATTGTGTTATATGTTCTGAAAGCACTGAAACTATACATGTCCTTTGGATCAAAGAACTTACTTCCAGAACAATGTTGTTTCTATGCAGTAAGATTAATTATGCTTTTAATTTTTAATTTACCACTGTATATTTTTCCAATTTTTCTATGATTACCACAAATTATATTTTAATAAATTTTACATCTGTCCTTGAGCAGACATATTATGTACAGAGCACCCATATCAACCTGACCATTTGTCTTCAATACATTTATAAGCTATCATAGATGATTTCCAAAACAGTATCATTAATGTTACTGATAAACTTGCTATTCTTAGCATTAGCGCTACAGGGTAGAAACAGCATGAGCATGACACCATCAGACTGGGCTGACTAACTTCTAATGTGCCTCCAAATTTTAAAATTCTTATCTTTATAAATATGTCTCCGTAACTTATAAAGAAACTGCTATGTGGATAGATAAGCCCACTGTTCAGTTCAGTTGTTCAGTTGTGTCCAACTCTTTCCAATCCCATGGACTACAGCACGCCAGGCTTCCCTGTCAATCTAAGACTTCTGGAGCTTACTCAAACTCATGTCCATCAAGTCGGTGATGCCATCCAACCATCTCATCCTCTGTCATCCACTTCTCCTCCTGCCTTCAATCTTTCCCAGCATCAAGGACTTTCTCTAATAAAACAGTTCTTCACATCAGGTGGCCAAAGCATTGGAGTTTCAGCTTCAACATCAGTCCTTCCAATGAATATTCAGGACTGACTTCCTTTAGGATGGACTGGTTGGACCTCCTTGCTGTCCAAGGGACTCTCAAGAGTCTTCTCCAAAACCACAGCTCAAAAGCATCAATTCTTTGGTGCTCAGCTTTCTTTATAGTCCAACTCTCACATCCATACATGACAACTGGAAAAACCACAGCTTTGACTAGACAGACTTTTGTTGGCAAAGTAATGTCTCTGCTTTTTAATGTGGTGTCTAGGTTGGTCACAGGTTTTCTTCCAAGGAGGAAGCATGTTTTAATTTCATGGCTGCAGTCACCATGTGCAGTGAATTTGGAGCCCAAGAAAGTAAAGTCTGTCACTGTTTCCATTGTTTACCCTTCTATTTCCCATGAGGTGATGGGACCAGATGCCATGATCTTAGTTTTCTGAATGTTGAGCTTTAAGCCAACATTTTCACTCTCCTCTTGAGAGGAGCTACTCCATGTTCAAGGTCAGGAGGGGCAGTTGTGAGGAGATACTCCTCGTCCAAGGTAAGGAGCAGCAGCTGTGCTTTGCTGGAGCAGTCGTGAAGAGATACCGCATGTCCAAGGTAAGTGAAACCCAAGTAAGAGGGTAGGTGTTGTGAGAGGGCATCAGAGGGCAGACACTGAAACCATAATCACAGAAAACTAGCCAATCTGATCACACGGACCACAGCCTTGTCTAACTCAATAAAACTAAGCCATGCCGTGTGGGGCCACCCAAGACAGACAGGTCATGGTGGAGAGGTCCGACAGAATGTGGTCCACTGGAGAAGGGAATGGCAAACCACTTCAGTATTCTTGCCTTGAGAACCCCATGAACAGTATGGAAAGGCAAAAAGATAGGATACTGAAAGAGGAACTCCCCAGGTTGGTAGGTGCCCAGTATGCTACTGGAGATCAGTGGAGAAATAACTCCAGAAAGAATGAAGGGATGGAGCCAAAGCAAAAACAATACACAGTTGTGGATGTACTGGTGATAGAAGCAAGGTCCGAATCTGTAAAGAGCAATATTGCATAGGAACCTAGAATGTTAGGTCCATGAATCAAGGCAAATTAGAAGTAGTCAAACAGGAGATGGCAAGAGTGAATGTTGATATTCTAGGAATCAGTGAACTAAAATGGACTGGAATGGGTGAATTTAACTCAGATGACCATTATATCTACTACTGTGGGCAGGAATCCCTTAGAAGAAATGGAGTAGCCATCATGGACAATGAAAGAGTCTGAAATGCAGTACTTGGATGCAATCTCAAAAACGACAGAATGATCTCTGTTTCCAAGGCAAACCATTCAATATCACGGTAATCCAAGCCTATGCCCCAACCAGTAATGCTGAAAAAGCTGAAGTTGAATGGTTCTATGAAGATCTACAAGACCTTTTAGAACTAACACCCAAAAAAGATGTCCTTTTCATTACAGGTGACTGGAACAAAAAAGTAGGAAGTCAAGAAATAGGCAGATTTGGCTTTGGAGTACAGAATGAAGCAGGGCAAAGGCTAATAGAGTTTTGCCAAGAGAAAACACTGGTCATAGCAAACACTCTCTTACAACAACACAACGCATTGTGTGCATTATGGGTTCTGTGTGAGTTTTATTTGTATTTTGTGTATGTGCTATATTGTGTATGTTGTGGTCTGTATGTGTGCCTGTGTGTGTACTAGGGGAGCTCGGTCAAATAGTTACTGCAAATAGAAAAGAAGATGTTGACACTCTAGCTACATATCAAACACTTAGGTTGCACATACATCCATGGAGACTGCAAACAGCATTAATAATGAGACTGAGCATGAAGGATGATATTTTAAATGCATTGTGCATCTGTGTGATGTGTGGGAGTGCATACATGTGTGCACTCACACATATAAAATGCTAGGAGCCTGGAAGCACAGGGTGGGCAATTTTATAAGGATCATTAATCTCATGGGTTCCTTTGGGCTCCCTTTCCATGGGTCTGGTTTTCTGAGCTGGCTATAATTGTGGGAGGTGTGCATTCCTGCCAACACATTAATAATCTCTGATCTCTGCTCTAGTTGTTGTAGATAAGGGGATCAAGAGTAATCAATTTTCTCCAATATTTTCTCCATATTGTGATAATAACTTACCATTGAATGATAGAACGATAGCTTTAAAATAATTTCATAATCATTCATGTATTTTTCCCTATAATCTTGGAAGAAAAGGTATTCTTCCCAAAAAACTTGAAAGAAAAACTGTGAATTTTATCCAAAAAGAAAACTGAGGCTCAAATTAAGAAGTGTGCCTTAACACCTCTAAGTGGTAAAACTGAGATTAAAAACCACATTTTATGATTTGCTAAGTGCTATAAATACCATAAGAAACAACCTTGTCATCCTGGACACATTTTCATTAACATTTTAAAACATGTGACAATAAAATATTTTCTTTGAATAACCCTAGAAAGATTTCAATCACTTTGTGCATTAATGCTTCCTTCTCTGACAAATGTAAGACCTGGTAGGAAAACATACTGAACAAAATGCTATGTGCACAGTGATCTCATCTTGATCCAAACCCTTATAATTAGGGTTTTGACCACAATATACACACTCCATGATTTGGTTTCCTTGCTTTTTCCTGCTTTTTCCTTGCTGCAACGTCCCCAAAACTGCCAGGAATATCTTTCAAAAACACAAATAAGATTACCCTTCTTCTAATTTAAAACACTTTCATCTCCCCACTGCCGTAGCAAGAAAACCAAGTGTCCTTCAGTTTGGTCACTCACTCGTGTCCACCAACTCTTTGCGACCCCACGGACTGCAGCACGCCAGGCCTCCCTGTCCATCACCAACTGCCAGAGCTTACTCAAACTCATGTCCATCGAGTCGCTGATGCCATCCAACCATCTCATCCTCTGTTGCCCTTAGCAGGCATGTTTTAAGGAGCCTACCTATCACCAATCTTTCTACTCTCATTTTTCCTACATGCCACTTCCTAAACTGCTGGCAACCCACTCCAGTACTCTTGCCTAGAAAGTCCCATGGACAGAGGAGCCTGGTGTCCACGGGGTCACAAAGAGTCGGACACGACTGAGCGACTTCACTTCACATATTGCATCGCAGCCATACTAAATCATTATTTAGCATTCAAACTCACCAAACTCTTTTATGATTCTGTAATTTGTATACAATTTCCTCTTTCCAAACACCAATTCCTTTTTTTGTGTGTGTACTTGAAAAACTTTTCACTATACCCCTAAATTAAGGATATTCTCTCTCTTGCTTTCTCTTTCTCCCTGTCTGCCTCTATATTTGTCATGTTACCCAGCACACTATACTTGTTCACTACATGTATCAGTATACTCTTACTAGTCTAAAAGCCCTTTGAGGGCAGGAACCAAATCAAATACAGGAGATGCAGGAGACATGAATTTGAAATCTGCATCTGGATGATCCCCTGGAGGAGGAAATGGCAACCCACTCCAGTATTCTTGCCTGGAATGGACAGAGAAGCCTGGCGGGCTACAGTCCATGGAGTTGCAAAGAGTCAGATACAACTGAGCATGCATGCATGCCTAGCACAGGGCATGGCATATAGTAAGTGATTAATGAATAACTGACCAACGTTGTTGATTTTTAGGGGTTGGCAAAATATGACCCAGAAACCACTATCTGTTTTCAAAAATAATTAGATCCCCTAGAAAAGGAAATGGCAAACCTACTCCAGTATTCTTGCCAGGAAAACCCTATGGACAGAGGCGTCTGGGAGGCTCCAGTCCACGGAGTCACGAGAGTTGGACATAACCTAGCAACTAAACAACAAAAGACATTAGGGTATTGCCTTGATTATGTAGCTTTTAACATTATGGGTTTTTAAAAATCACAAAAAAAACAAGAAACATATTTAGAACTTACTGTATTTTACTCACTAAAGTATCAGAAATTTTACATTAATGGTGTTTAATTTTTTTGCTGCTGTTTAAATCTGTGGCATCTTAACCGTGTGTAGTTCCAACAGCAAAGAAGCAAACTGCCATATAAACTTACATATATGTTTAAAAATGAAAACCACAGAAGATATTCTTTACTCAGAAATATTTAAGGGATAATGGATATTTGAGTTTTCAAGACATATATATATAGGTATCTTTGAAAGCTTTTAAACCCTACTAAAGAATTTAATTATTAATATAGAAACAAAATTTTGTTTCTGCAAAATGACTGATAATTTCATAATGTTCTCTTCTTCTTTTATAGTAAGAGAAGTATTTCATACTTTGATATATTTCTAATTCCGTTGAATCACAATCTTGATTTTATCATCAAGTAAATGTATGTGTCCCTCAATTCCTCAATCATAGCTTTACTCAGAAAATGTAGACAGACCTCATTAGCCTTCATGGGGCTTAATTATGTTGAATGAAGGAAATGGCAACCCACTTCAGTATTCTTGCCTGGAAAATCCCATGGACAGAGAAGCCTGGTAGGCTACAGTCCATGGGGTCGCAAAGAGTCAGACACGACTGAGCGACTTCACTTCACTGTATTAAGCATATCTTTATATTATATCCAGAAATAGAAGGGAGGATTCTGGAAGGATAAAGATGTTAAGTCCATTACATCCCTTGGTTGTGTAATATACCTTTTACCATTCCATTAAAACCTGTCAATGTTTCTGAAATTCATAACCCTCTCCTCTTATGTCATTTAGCACAAACATGCTGAATGATATTTACGGAATTAAAGTGAATTTAACATAAATTATCTTTGAGAATTTTTTACAGGTCTTCACATCCCTTAAGCTAATTGAAGGTATGCTAGGGCATCATAAAACCAGGGCTACAAGTCATTTCAGAATTCAACGTATAACATATGGCACTCACTCTAATGGTCACTAATTTAAATATATTTTTGAATAAAGAACATATTCTCTGTCATTAAGTCTATATATGTTCTTTACTGACATTTCATCTGCTATGTTGAAAGCATAATTATGACAACAATTAAAATTATGAATAAAACTGTAACAACCCAAAGAGGTAACAAAATTCAAACCCAGAAGAATTTCAAGGTATAACTTTCATAGTGCTAAACAATCACCATATTACATATACCATCAAAACACAGGTAAACATAAATGATAAGTGAGATAAGCAGTATGTATATGTGCCACACAACATACTCATAATATACAGATAAGAATACTTGAGAGTAATCATCATTTATTCTGAAACATCTTCTGTTTTCCCATTATAATGAAGTATTTATATTTAACAACAAACACCAGAGAGACAAGATTTTTCATTGCTATATCCTAAAACACAGGCTCACTAAAAGGTTACATTAAGGAAAACTTCAATATGAAGCCTTTCAATAGTTTGGTTTGTTTACAAGGGAAATGTCAATATTTGTTGCAAGAGGATTTCTTTGATAAGGACATCCCCCAGATTAATATTTTAGTCACACTTTTCAGGTCAAAATACTATGATGATAGTATTGATAATAGATACTATATAAGTAACAAGCAGAAAATACATCTATTTAAATTTCAAAAATGATATCATTACTCATTTTTAATTTATTAATTTATGAGAGAGGTGTGTTAAATAAAGTCTTACACTTTAACTGTGGTTTTTGTTTCTTTATGGTTCTTTCTTGATATATTTTGATACCATTCCTATAAATTAAAGATTCTAGCTTCCTGGCATATTATTTTTTTTATCAACATTAAATGTCTCTCATCTGTAATAATGCTTCTTATACTTCTTATCCAACAGGAATCCAATCCTTACTGGATTCTCATATAGTTACACTTTATTTCCTTTTGGTTACTGTTTAAATGGTATATATCTTTCCATTCTTTTACTTTCTACCATACAGTGTCATTATATTTATGCCATGGATCTTATAAACAACATTGTTTTAGCTCAGTTGAAAAATATTTCTAGTACATTTAACATAAATACAGATAAATTTGGGTTAATATCTACCATCTTATTGTTTTCTACTTGTTCCATGCAATTTTGTATTTTTTTTATATTCTCTCCTAGCTTCTCTTTTCTGGATTAATCCATATTTTAAATTCTCTTTTCCTCATCTACTAATTATCTAAATAATAATGAACTCTTTGACTATTATTTTCATGGTTGCCTTATAGATTATGACACAGACCTTTCATTTATGTTAGTCTAACATGAAGAGCATATTAAAAAGCAGAGACATTACTTTGCCAACAAAGGTCCGTCTAGTCAACACTATGGTTTTTCCAGTGGTCATGTATGGATGTGAGAGTTGGACTGTGAAGAAAGCTGAGTGCTGAAGAATGGATGTTTTTGAACTGTGGTGTTGGAGAAAGACTCTTGAGAGTCCCTTGGACTGCAAGGAGACCCAACCAGTCCATCCTAAAGGAGATTGGTCCTGGGTGTTCACTGGAAGGACTGATGCTGAAGCTGAAACTCCAATACTTTGGCCACCTCATGCGAAACTACATGAAACTACATGAGTCAACTCAAGGGAAAAGACCATGATGGGGGAGGGATTGGGGGCAGGAGGACAGAGGATGAGATGGTTGGATGGCATCACCAACTGGATGGACATGAGTTTGAGTAGACTCCAGGAGTTGGTGATGGACAGGGAGACCTAGCATGCTGCGATTCATGGGGTTGCAAAGAGTCGGACATGACTGACTGAACTGAACATGAATTATTAATTTTACCAGTTCCCAGGCAATATTATGATCATTTCAACTCCAACTGCCTCCTTATCCCTTTCTTTAATGTTGCTATGTATCTTAATTCTGCAATAGCTTTCCTGGTGGTTCAGCTGGTAAAGAATCTGCCTGCAAAAATTAAAAAAAAAAAAAAAAAGGAAGGAGAAAAAAAAAAAGAATCTGCCTGCAATATGGGAGACCTGGGTTCAACCCCTGGGTTGGGAAGATTCCCTGGAGAAAGGACTGGCTATACGGGCCTGTATACTATATACTGGCCTGGAGAATTCCATGGACTGCATAGTCCATGGAGTTGCAAAGAGCTGGACAAGACTGAGTGACTCACTTCACTTTAGATATACAAATGACATTAGTCTTATTCTGTAAGATGACATAAATACACTTGCTTACATATTTTCACTTACTCCTACTCTTCATTCCTTTCTATAATTCATTTTCAACTTCAAATTTTCTATTTGAAGACCTCTCTTTGTATTTCAATAAATGCAGATCTGATGGAAATGAGATCTTTCAATTTTGTGTATCTGTAAATGTCTAAGTCGCTATCATTTTTGTGGATATTTTCAATGAGTATAAAGTTCTAAGTTGGCAGAATATTTTTTCCCTTGCCTGTTAAAGATCAGTCAGTTCAGTTCCATCACTCAGTTGTGTCCTACTCTTTGTGACTCCATGAACTGCAGCACTCCAGGCCACCCTGTCCACCACCAACTTCTGGAGCTTACTCAAACTCATGTCCATTGAGTTGGTGATGCCATCCAACCATCTCATCCTCTGCTGTCCCCTTCTCCTCCCACCTTCAATCTTTCCCAGCATCAGGGTCTTTTCTCTTGAGTCAGTTCTTCACATCAGGTGGCCAAAATATTGGAGTTTCAGCTTCAGCTTCAATCCTTCTAATGAATATTCAGGACTGATTTCCTTTAGGATGGACTGGTTGGATCTTCTTGCTGTCCAAGGGACTCTCAAGAGTCTTCTCCAACACCACAGTTCAAAAGCATCAATTCTTAGGCACTCAGCTTTCTTATAGTCTAATTCTCACATCCATACATGACTACTGGAAAAACCATAGCTTTGACTAGATGGACCTTTGTTGGCAAAGAAATGTCTCTGCTTTTTAATATGCTGTTAAAGATAGCCATCACATTATTTTTCAGCTTCCATTTTTTTCTATTGAAAAGTCAGCCAACAGTTTTACTGTTGCTTCTTTGAAGGTAATGTTCCCCTTTCCCCTCTGGTTGCCATTGATATCTTCTCTTTGCCTTTGGCCTTCAACAAGTTCAGTAAGATGTGGTAGGTATAATTAAATTATTTGTATTTATTTTGGTTTGAATTTGTAGTATTTGTTAAATCTATGGCTTGGAGGTCTTTCATCTGTTTTGGAAAATTCTCAATTTATTCCTCATATATTGTTATTGTTGTTCAGTTGCTAAGTCGTGTCTGATTCTTTGCAGTCCCATGAACTGCAGCATGCAAGGTTTCCCTGTCCTTCACTATCTCCCAAAGCTTGCTCAAACTCCTGTCCAGTGAGTTGGTGAAGCCATTCAATCATCTCATCCCCTGTCACCCGCTTCTTCTCCTGCCCTCAATCTTTCCTAGCATCAGGGTCTTTTCTAACGAGTTGGCTCTTTGCATATATATCCTATATATTGCTTCTGCCTATTTTCCTCCTCTTCCTCTTCTGGGATTCCAATTTTATCTATATTAGACAATTATATAATATCTCATATATCTTATTAATTTTTCTGTAGTTTTATTTTTCTCTCCATACTTCAACCTGGGTAGTTTCTAATGACCTATTCTAACTAATGCTTTCTTTTTCTAATTCTTCCAATCTGCTGTTAAAGTCATTATTTGGTTCTTAAATTTTATTACTGCATTTTTCAGTTTTACATTTTTCACTTGGCTTTTGAGTTCCATTTCTTGGGTGCATTTTCCATTTGTCATTTATTTTTTCCAGCATTTTAATACATTATTTAAACATGTGTGTTTGATAACACTGATAAATGGCTCACTTGCCTTTTCCCCTGATTACCTTTTTGGTATAGCTGGTAATTTTATTGAATGCTAAACATTTTGTATTAATTGTAGAGGTTCTAGATGATTTGATATTACTCCAGAGAATTTTTACTCTATTCTCTGGATAATTACCTTAATCTAGTCAGGAGTCCAGGCTTGGTTGCAGTTTTTATAAACTTTGGTCTACATCTGGTTCATACTCATTCTTAGGATATAGTTCTCTAGAGGCCCAAATGTGGCTGATGGAGACTGAAATTAAATTTTTATTTCCTCAGGCCCATGAAACTGCTCAATATTCCACTCTGGTTTTCGGGAGTTTTGTACTTAGGTTCTTAAACTCTTTCGCTGTGTTATTTAAGGGTTCAGAATCATGAACTAACTCACACTTCTTTATGCCATGCGTATCACCAAGATTTCAATTCCTCCGTTGTAGATGATGTTGGCAGTGTCAGCATCCCTCTATGATCATAATTCCTACTGTGAATACCTTCCTCCCCAATTCTGGAAACAGCATTCCTTTCATTTCCCCATTTACAGTTAGAAGTAGTAAAGGCTTCCCACTGTTGCCAGTCTCAGCATGCTTCACCCTCTGTTCTTGGTCACCTTAAATCAGGCCCACACCCCTTAAATACTATATTCATAAAAATATCTTTAGGCCAAATTCATGGAGAATGTTATCCTTTGTCTTCCAGTTTTTGACTGGTACAATATATAACTTACCAAAAGGTAAGAACTGTTGCTCTGAAGTATTAGTTTAAAAAAAAAAATCAGTAATCTTATATAAAATTTGTGCTTTAACTGAATGCTCTAAGATATATTGAAGATTTGTTATCAGGAAATCTGATTCTTAGAATTTGCCAGTAAAAGGGCTGCCTATATGAAATGAATAAAACAGAAATTTTATTCAAATTATTCTTTGCTTGAGCTAATCCATGAAGTTTAAGCATTGGCTTGAATAAGATATCTAATTCCTTTCTGCTTCATCTTCTTTTCACAAATATATGAAACTGTTTAGAGAGCCCTTTCACCAGCATCCTCCTTGACCATTAGACATTTACATATCATAAAGAGAATGAACAACGCACTGAATATTTTCAAAGGCAATGTCTGCATTCCTCAAAAAAAGTTATTCAAAACGTGTTGCATAAATGTTATATTCCAGTCTCCCCAGATAGAAATCTTGGTGTCAATCAAAAATTCCTGCAATTTATTACCTACTGATGAAGTTACTTCCCCATTTGAAAACTTTTATACTACCCTTGAGAGAAATTTCAGTGTTCTCTCTATCACACCAGATTGCTTTTTAAATTAAGACATATGCCATACTTTATAAGAACTTGCAATCTAGGACTAGACAATAATGACTAATAAAATCAGAATATGATTAAGATTTAAATTATTAGGTATAAACTTAAGTTTCCAGCAGCCAAGGAAAGCGTCCAGGGAAGGTCAACTGAGTATGACATGGGATTTGAATACTCATAAATGTGAGAGTAATTTCTACCTTCTTGGGAAACAGCATGAATACATATCTTGACCAAAGCCACTTAGAAATTTCAGTGGCAAAGTGGAGTTTAAAAAGAACTAATAATCATATATCTAGCCATTCAACAAGTCTTTGAACTGTACTTCCTCTCATTTGATCTAATACTTCATAGTACCTTTTTGCTAGAGAAATGGACTCTTACACATAGACTGTCTCAGGTTAGTTCTTTGCTATCAAATCTTTGGAAGGGGAGTGAGCATAAAAGTATTCCTAGGATTGCAGTGTGAAGTTCTTAAGCTCCATTGTTTTTGAGTCCTACTCTTCTTATACAAGTCTGTCTCTATTTCATCAAAGAGAGTTATTTGTGGAAAGGAAGAGAAAGTGTGATGAAAAGAGAGAAATGAATTTCACAGGGTCCAAATTATCCATTTAGGCTTCAAGGTAAAAGCACGAGGATTCTAAAAAGCAAGAGGATTCTTTCCTGGTACCAAAAATAGAGAAACTTTGTGAGAAGTCAAGTCCTCCAGGGTTCAGAGGCTTCAAAGCAGGACCAGCAGCCTCCATTTGCCACCTTTAAGGAGTTACAGAAAGTGCAGAGAACTGTTTAATTCTAGACATAGGACCTCAGACAACCTCAGATACATAGATGACACCACCCTTATGGCAGAAAGTGAAGAGGAACTAAAGAGCCTCTTGATGAAAGTGAAAGGGGAGAGTGAAAAGGCTGGCTTAAAACTCAACATTCAAAAAATGAAGATCATGACATCTAGTCCCATCACTCAATGGCAAATAGATGGAGAAACAATGGGAACAGTGACAGACTTTATTTTCTTAGGCTCCAAAATCACTGTAGATGTTGACTGTAGCCATGAAGTTAAAAGATGCTTGCTCCTTGAAAGAAAAGTTATGACCAACCTAGACAGAGACATTACTTTGCCAACAAAGGTCCATATAGTCAAAGCTATGGTTTTTCCAGTAGTCATATACGGATGTGAGAGTTGGACTATAAAGAAAGCTGAGTGCCGGAGCACTGATGCTTTTGAACTGTGGTGTTGGAGAAGACTCTTGAGAGTCCCTTGGACAGCAAGGAGATCCACCAGTCCATCCTAAAGGAGATCAGTCCTGAGTATTTATTGGAAGGACTGATGCTGAAGCTTCAATACTTTGACCACCTGATGCAAAGAACGGACTCATTGGAAAAGACCCTGATGTTGGGAAAGACTGAAGGCAGGAGGAGAAGGGGATGACAGAGGATGAGATGGTTGGATGGCATCACTGACTCGATGGACATGAGTTTGGGTAAACTCCAGCAGTTGGTGAAGGACAGGGAAGCCTGGCGTGCTGCAGTCCATGGGGCTGCAAAGAGTCAGACACGACTGAGCAACTGAACTGATAGGACCTGAAGGTCTTCCCTTGTGGCTCAGCTGATACAGAATCTGCCTGCAATGTGGGAGACCTGGGTTCAATCCCTGGGTTGGGAAGATTCCCTGGAGAAGGGAAAGGCAACCCACTTCAGTATTCTGGCCTGGAGAATTCCATGGACTATGTAGTCCATGGGGTCGCAAAGAGTCAGATGCAACTGAGCGACTTTCACTTTTACTTTCTATAGGACCTGAACATCAGAGGGCCCAGAAATAACCTGAGCATGGTGGCAGGAAGAATCTCTTGAGGAGAGGTGGGTCCCTGACTATGAAAAATTGTTATCTTGGTACCAGAACCAATCAGAACAAACTAAAAAGGAAGCCACAAGCCCCATGTCTTTCCTTCTTTCCAAAGGAAAAACTTAGGATGAGGTGGAGACAGGTGCTGGGGGCATGTGTGTGTGTGTGTGTGGAATTACTCCAAACCATACAATTTAATCATATTAGCTAACATTAATTACTCTTCTGTGAAATTTAGATATCTGGCCTCATTTAATTTTTAAAAACAATACCCTCACATGTAGTAGGTACTATTTTAGTTACAGAGGGGCAGAATAGTGGTTCAAATGGCAACTCTACCACTTTGGGCTATATAACCATAGTAAGTTATTTAGCCAATCTATGCTGAATTTTTTTCTTTAAAATGGAAATAATAATATCAGCAATACTAATAACAATGATAAAAAAAATCGTATCAGCAAGTCACTTAACACAGTAATTCTACCCAGTAGAGATGTAGTTCTAATTGTGTGTTAGACACTCGCTCTTTTAACCATCTGCCATTTCTATTAATCCTTTTCCCATGGAGATGGATTCAGTGAGAAGAGAGAAGAAGAAGGTTTCTCTTCAATACTCCCAACAGAGGGCAAAGGGAGAAATAGAAAAAGCCTTTCCCGCACCATGCCCAATGCTCTGTTGAACTATCAAGGTCTAGAAACCACTCAGAAAAGTGTTTTATGTTGCTTTGGTAATAGGTAAAGTTATGGTAATAACGACACTGCATCATTGTCTTAAATGGGAGGTAGACACAGAATTTGGAAGCAGGGAATTAAACAAGGCAGCTCTGTCGTGGGCTCATGAATTCCCACTTACAGCTGTGCCCTCAGGCACCCACTTGACCCTTTGGCATTCCTTGGAGGACATGGAAATGTCAGCCAGCAGCCTCAGGTCATTATTCCTGACACAGATTTCATTCCATTTCCAATAATCTTAGAGAAGTTTCCAGCTTTCCCCCACACGCATCACATGTCCATCAGCACCACAGCATGCATCTGAGTAGAAGCCATCGCAAAGAGATGGCAAACAGGTCATATTTAAATTTTCCTTTCCATATTGACAAATGACATGGGACTCCTATGGGTGTACATTTGACACCCTCATGAATACAAAATGAATTTATTATGATTAGTGCTTTCACCTAGAATGTGACATTAATTCACAATGATTGATGGGCTACTTAAAATAACGTAGTAACCTTTTCCTAAGGTGGCTAGGTGACCCCACATCCACTTCATTAGTAATATTCCCTGAACTGTATTTATGTAAATGGAAAAAAAAAATCCCTAAGGCTACTTTATCCTTTACAGTCAAGCACAACTCTCAACGTAACTATATCTTATGGAAACCAAAATACAATTTTATTTCATTCCAGAGTATTTGATAATGTTTTATTTCCACTCTTGGAAAATAAGTGCACTTGCAACTGAACAAAATGCTCACGGATTATCATTAAAAATATGTAATGATTAAATTTAAATCATACTAAGAACAGCAATTTATACCACTTGTTCTGTCAAAAACTATTGCTTAGTTCTGTCTTGGATAAATCAATGGTGAGTCTTACTCAAAAGGTTAGACTGATGGTTTCATTCATGCATGTGTTATATATTTAAGAAAAAATAAAACCTCAGGTCATTTAATCTAGATTCTTAATCATTTCTTTGAACTAAAATATATGATTAAAAGGAATCCCTGCCCCTGTATTCATGCTGTTGATTGGTATTTAGAAACTGAATGGCTAAGAGTTTGAGTTTAAATGTTTTTTTAAAAAATACACACAGAAAATCAAGTGGGAAGCCACAGAAGACTGGGTTCTCATTCCTTTTCTAGTGTTTTTGTTTTTTTTCCAATGTGGTACTTCTCACTGCTTAGTCATTCACCTACTTAGGATGTTACAAACATGCATCCCACTTTCTAGTATGATTTTGATCTAATGAACAAAGTGAAGTTTACATGAAGGAAAATAAACAAGCCATGACACACTGGAGCAGGAACACATAATGCACAAGACATCAACAAGGACAAAGAATTGCCTTTCTGGATTGTGTTCTACCTAAAAACAGATTTCTATCACAAACAATACAAACACTCTCCACATACAACTTATGATGCGAACTGAGGTTTGATAACTCAGCTACAATCCACGGGGTCACAAAGAGCCGGACACGACTCACTGACTAACACACACACACACACATGTAGTTGTATGAGAAGGAAATGGCAACCCACTCCAGTACTCTTGCCTGGAGAATCCCACGGACGGAGGAGGCTGGCGGGCTCCCATCTATGCGATCGCAGAGAGTCAGACATGACTGAGCGACTAACACGCACCCGCCCCTCAGCTGGAGCGGGGGACCCACGGAAGTTAACGAAAACAAACTATGCCAGTTAGCACACCCAGCTTGGGGGAAAACACATCGCTCTTTAGTGAAGTTGCATGGCTTAGGAGTTGGAAAATTAGCTACTCCATCCACACCCTACCTTTGAATGGTGCGACGCTGAAAAGTCATTTAAAGTAGTTGTGCCTCAGTTTCTTTTCATCTATATTTGTAATATCATCTGTTTCATTCCTCAGAGTTATGTTGAGGAACCAATAAGATACTGTATATGGAAATGTTTTTTTAAATGCAAAGTATAAAACAAAATCAAACATTATAAAATGCTATTTAACCTCTTGTTATAGTATAACATAGGAATCTAACATACATACCAGAAGCAACAGGGATTGCAACCAGGTATTTGCAACCATCCAAAAACATACTGAGAGCTTTCTATAGGTATTGAAAGAGATACAAATAGAAATTGGCCATGATTAGAACAGTGTTCAGAGAAGGCAATGGCATCCCACTCCAGTATTCTTGCCTGGAAAATTCCATGGATGGAGGAGCCTGGTAGGCTGCAGTCCATGGGGTCGCTAAGATTAAGACATGACTGAGTGACTTCACTTTCATTTTTCACTTTGATGCATTGGAGAAGGAAATGGCAACCCACTCCAGTATTCTTGCCTGAAGAATCCCAGGGACGGGGGAGCCTGGTGGGCTGCCATCTATGGGGTTGCACAGAGTCAGACATAACTGAAGTGACTTAGCAGCAGCAGCAGCAGAACAGTGAAGACATAAATAACTGTAATGTACATAAGATCAGTAGCGGTAAGTAGCTGTGATGAGTAAAATATAGATAATTGCCTGAAAAAAGTGGAAGTCGCTCAGCTGTGTCAGACTCTTTGCGACTCCATGGACTATATAGTCCATGGAATTCTCCAGGCCAGAATACTGCAGTGGTTAGCCTATCCCTTCTCCAGCACATCTTTCTGACCCAGGAATCAAACTGGGGTCTCTTGCATTGCAGGAGGATTCTTTACCAACTGAGCTATCAGGGAAGCCCAGGTAATTGCCTATAACAGCTCAAAGAAGAATCAGAAAGCCTTTTGGAAGACACTTTACTAATGCTAGGCCTTAAAGAATGACAGAATTTAGACGTGAAGAGACGGGGAGGCAAGTCTTCTAAGCAGAGAAACAGTATGAGGTGGCGGGAACCAAAACTGTGATTCCTCTAACACAGGGAAACTGCAAGGGGGTCTATTAAGCTCTTGTTCAGAATGAGTGAGGGAAATGTTGGGGAAATATTTCCTGGTAATGTTTATTGTGTGGATCACAACAAACTGTGGAAAATTCTTAAAGAGATGGGAATATCAGACCACCTGACCTGCCTCCTGAGAAATCTATATGCAAGTCAAGAAGCAACAGTTAGAACTGGACATGGAACAGACTGGTTCCAAATCAGGAAAGGAGTACATCAAGGCTGTATATTGTCACCCTGTTTATTTAACTTATGTGCAGAGTACATCATGAGAAATGCTGGACTGGATGAAGCACAAGCTGGAATCAAGATTGCCAGGAGAAATATCAATAACTTCAGATACGCAGATGACACCACACTTATGGCAGAAAGCAAAGAAGAACTAAAGAGCCTCTTGATGAAAGTGAAAGAGGAGAGTGAAAAAGTTGGCTTAAAGCTCAGCATTCAGAAAACTAAGATCATGGCATCTGGTCCCATCACTTCATGGCAAATAGATGAGGAAACAATGGAAACAGTGACAGACTTTATTTTTTTGGGTTCCAAAATCACTGCAGATGGTGATTGCAGCTATGAAATTAAAAGACACTTGCTCCTTGGAAGGAAAGTTATGACCAACCTAAACAGCATATTAAAAAGTAGAGACATTACTTTGCCAACAAAGGTCCATCTAGTCAAAGCTACGATTTTTCCAGTAGTCATGTATGGATGTAAGAGTTGGACTATAAAGAAAGCTGAACACCAAAGAATTGATGCTTTTGAACTATGGTGTTGGAGAAGACTCTTGAGAGTCCCTTGGACAGCAAGGAGATCCAACCAGTCCATCCTAAAGGAGATCGCTTCTGAATATTCATTGGAAGGACTGATGTTGAAGCTGAAACTCCAATGCTTTGGCTACCTGATATGAGAAAGTGACTCATTTGAAAAGATCCTGATGCGGGAAAGATTGAAGGTCGGAGGAGATGGGGATGACAGAGGGTGAGATGGTTGGATGGCATCACCAACTCAATGGACATGAGTTTGAGTAAGCTCTGGGAGTTGATGACGAACAGGGAAGCCTGGCGTACTGCAGTCCACGGGGTTGCAAAGAGTTGGACATGACTGAGTAACTGAAGTGAACTGAACATTTATTTAATGTATGCTATAAGCCAGGGCTTCCCTGGTAGCTCAGACGGTAAAGAATCCATCTGCAATGTGGGAGACTGGACTCAATCCCTGGGTTGGGAAGATCCCCTGGAGAAGGGAATGGCTACCCACTCTAGTATTCTTGCCTGGAGAATTCCATGGAGAGAGGAACCTGGCTGGCTACAGCCTATGGGGTTGCAAAGAATCTGTCAGGGCTGATCAACTTTCACAGGGCTATAAGCCAATCACTGTTTAACATGCTAGGGAAAGAATACTTACAAAAACAGACCAAATCACTACACTGGGGCAGGAGTGCTGGGGGGACATGGGGGCTGACATTCTAGGGGATATAAATTTATGCCACAAAATGTCTCTAGCTCATAATCGATTTCCACAACATCCTTCTCCATGATTATTCTCCTTCTAGACTAGCCAAAGTAAGTACACATATAGGTACACACATTCACTTAAACTCTAAAATTTGGAGTGTCACCACTGTTGTCCAAGATGCAGAATTCTGATTTTGAGAAAACAAGGTGTTTCTGAAAATTTGGTGGGGGGGGAAATAAGGAAATGGGTTCAAAAAGGGGTGAAGAGACGGAATTTCCCCAATGGTTTTCAACACTCTATGTATATCAGACTCATCTGGGGAGCTTTAAAAAATAATATCCCATGTCTGGGCTCTGACTCCAGAACAATTAAATCAGACTCTCTGGAGGTTGGATCCAGACATCATTATTTACTTTTAAAGTTCTTCAGGTAATTCAAATATGCAGGCAGATGAGAAACTATTGAAGTAATCAATACTCTGAAGAACGGTCTCACCTTTTTTTTTTGGCTTTACAGTTAAGTAAGTGGATAGGTAACTTGCATAACCTAAATCTTCTATTATAATTCAGTCAGCAAAGTCACAGAACTTGGCAAGGGAAAAGTTATCAGCTATTAGAACAGTTGAGAGAAAGCCTGACAAAGTAAAAAAGACAGTCATAGGGAGAATTATTTGGAGGAGACACTGAAGTTAAGTGGGGAGAAGTTGAGATGCAAATATGATTTCCTAGATTTGAGTCTTGGCTTCACAGCTGACTTTGTGATTTTCTTATCTATCTGAACTTTTATTTTCCATGTATAAAACTGAGCATTATAACAAAATCCTTCCTTTCACCTTTCAGGGCTCTGTTGAGAGTCTAAGTAGAAAGCATTAGTGAAAGTGTACTGTAAGCTAAAAGATCCTAACAGAGATTTGAGGGATTAGGTCCTGACTGAAGCAACATCAGCAAAAATATTAGTCCTGTGAACAATGCCTTTACTATGCATTTAGACACAGTATATAAAACCAGTCCTATTAGATGTATACTTGGGAATTAAAGTCATTTTCTTTCTATGCAAGACACTCATGCTATGTTTTACTAGTCAAGATTCCCCTACAAAGTCCCACTGAAAATCCTTACTAATGATGGAAGGAAACAAAAACTAAAAATCAACTGTTAATAATCCTGATCAGATTATGCTAAGGTAGCTTGAAACCAAATAAGGTGGATGAGGAAAGGAAACATCAGGACAAAAGAAAGCCTTAACAATCCATGAAGAAAGTACTAAATCTCACTGACAGAAGATAAACTTCTTGGGCACCAAGGCAATGAAAATGGTGTTGATCTATGTGTCCACAGATGTGGCTCCAGGGTGTAATCTGTCCAGTTGCTCAATATCAGGACAGCCACATGGGCACCACCTCAGGGAAGATAAATAGGAAACCTCTTAGTCAGTGAGATAAAAACAATTGCTCCTGCTAGTTCTTACATGGAAAGCCTGCTGATTGTCACTGCTGGACAGAGGAAGTGCTATTGAAATATTCCGAGGCATAGAGAGTAAAAGATCCAAAGGGTGATGGGGTGCAGAGAGACAAAGTTTTGTTTGTATCAATTCACTTAAGCTGGATAAGGCCATCCCACTGAATTTCATTGTGGAGCAAGTTTACATGGCAGAGGACGATTGGGAACGTTTTATCATATAATATGTAAAACAGGTATGTGTAATATAGGTAACTCACCCTTCAAGGTCAGGGAAGATCAGAGATATGAAAGTTTGAGAGAGAAGAAAATGGGTTGTTGATATCTCAGCTATTGGATCAATATCCCACTCCATTCAAACCAATGGAAATCAATCCAACCTTTCTATAAAAGGTCAGTTCTGATACTACAGGCAGAAGGGAGGAAGGAAATCAAACCATCTTAAGAAGAGTATGTGGAAGAAAATTTGTTTTAAAAATAAACACTGACGTTCTTAGAGCTTTCAGTCAAGTAACAGGCTAAATTCAAGAAACAGCCTGAACATTTTCAAGCAAACCCATGCCTCTGTTTTAATTATCAAAGCCAAGGTGTTGTCATTTATTATGTGTATGTTTAGTCAGCAGTTACAACATGCAGGCACAATCCGAGGTTCCATAAGGAAGAAAAAGGAGAATCAAATACAGAATCAACCTTCAAAGAGCTTACAGTGTACTGAGATAATTCCACATAAAAAGCAGCAATGTACATGGTTCACATGGTAAAAAAAACTGCCAGCAATGCAGGAGACCCAGTTTCAATCCCTGGTTGGAAAGACCTCCCGGAGAAGAGAATGGCCATCCCCTCCAGTATTCTTGTTTGGAGACTTCCATGGACAGAGGAGCCTGATGGGTTACAGTCCATGGGTTCGCAAAGAGTTGGACATGACTGAAGCAATTAAAACTTTCACTTTCACACTAGTAAATACATGCCCTAAAATAAAAACGACCATGTACAGGGAAGAGAGGGAGATTCCATCTAAAAAGTTTGATCAAGGCGGCTAAAACTGCTCTTACTTTCTTTCATGATGACGTAAAATTGATTCTTTCTCATTAAAATCTCCTTGAATATCTAGTGGAATAAATAAACCTTAGATTTATTCTCAAGAAACCTGTTTCTGCCTATAGATTCAAGAGGAGCCCAAGAAAGATTTAGAGACTAAAGATCTAGAACGGTGTCCAGCCTCTGAGAGCAGTTCCAGATCATTTTTGACCTTTTTCTATATTTGAGGGATTGATTACCAAGTGTCCACACATGGGCTATCCATCTTAACCAGTACCTAGACATGAAATGCAAAAATTGCTGTGTGTAGATGCTTTTGTGTTTTTTATAGCTTTCCTCAAACTATTTCAAACCAGGGGCTACTTCCAGGCATTCCTCAGATCTGGAATATAGAATCAGATCAGCTCCATAGAGAACGGGAGCCAAGTGGGTTTCCCATGGGGAGCCAGAGTTCCTCTCAAAGATAAAATACTTTTCTTGCCTCAGTATTGAGAAGATATCCTTGGTCAGGGTTGTGCTTTCCCATTTTCTCTTTAAAAAAAATTTGCTGAAATAATAATACCATTCTCAGGTTATATAATATGTACATACTGAAAAGGTAACATTGTCCTCAGATCACATGACATTCAAATATACCACTGGTTCCAAATCAAAATGGTGAAAGCTACTGAATTTGAGAACATAATCTTAGTTGTTATCAAACAATGCTGGCAACCATTTACCAGTGGACTTTTTTAGTTCTATAAAGTAGGTGTTGGTGGTACCCAAAGCAGGCATCAATAATCTTCACTGAAACAGAATGAATGGTGAGGAAGGAAACTAAAAACTTCGTTTGATATAATTGCAGTTCAATGTGCTTAACTGGCGTGACTTGCATAATACTTAAGAAACCAGTCAATTTCAGTGAACAAACCACAAAATACCTAAAACCAGCTATTTATATTGTGTGTAGTTAATCATTACTTGCCTGAATTTTTCATGTTCTAACCAGCTGTTTTGGCATTTTGTAGACGCAGTCTGAATAATTCCATCTATATTCCATCAGTCTTAAATTAACATGACAAGTATTTGTGTTTAGTAACATTTTCTAAAGTTGATAACTTTGTAAACAATTAGACGGTTCACTCCAGTTTCCTAAAATACAGACATTTTCCAAGTAGATTGTTCTGAGAACAACAGTTCCCTCATTTCCAAAGGGCATTACAGAGACCACAGAACTAAACTGGCCACCTTCTTTTAATTTCCAGGACTCACTTTTCAATATATCACTTAAGTGAAATATAAATGTATTTTAAATGGTTTACCTCCTTTTAGGTGCCTATCAAGAGAAATGGAAATGTCTGTTCTACAGTTATCAAAAATTTCCTATATTTTTATTTAATTAAAAAGAGAGAGAGAAAATTGAATCATGTCACAGGCAGGTGGAAGGACACCGCAGGCAGGACTGTGTTTTCCAGTGGCATCCCAGAAGATAATGAGTCCATGTCTATGGAAATTGATTCATTAATATTTCATCGAGGCAGCTTCAGAGCAATTCAAGAACTAGCTACCAGGAATTCAATCAGTGAATTCAATGAATTGTTGAGCTTAAAATATCAGGGGGTGGGGGTGGGGGCAAAAATATACATATATTTGGCATGTGTGCATATTTATACATACTGATGTGACACATATATGCACATGAATACAGCCATACATATTAAAACATAGCACATGCAAGACACTATCATTTCTAGGCTTAAATCAGTCTCCCCTGCCTTTATTCTTTACTTAAGAAGAATTTCCAAATAAAACAAAAATTACTCAATTTTAATATCATTCTCCTGACTTAGTACCTGATTGGAAAGCAAGTTAAAAACTGTTAGCTGCAACTTGTTCGCTGGTAATCACATTGATCAATAAAGCCCCTTCAATCAATTGACAGCGCATCAAGATGGCTCCCAAAGACCCATGCTGCAGCTCAGAAAAAAGGGGATCAAATATTTCAGGAGAAAGGACTGCTGGTTTGGGGCAGAGCAGCCAGCGTACCACATTGAGAAGGGCCAGTTAGGGAAATAAGATTCAAATTATCATGTCGGCTAAGTAATTGGTCTTTGGGTGTCCCTAAACACCAACCTACAAATAATTTTATTTTCATTTTGGATCAATGTCTTCTAGCCCTTGTCTAACTAACCTGTATTGATGTCTTTTTAATTAAACCATGCGTGATATGCTCGCTCGGCATTGGGGCATACTGAGTGTGCATGCTAGGAATTCCAGATAAGGTAATTATGCTATTTGTCACTGTCGTGATTAATGTGTGACAGCTGCTGTGACAGGTGTGCCACTGTTTTGTCACAATCCTCTGTTCATCCATAACAAAATTAGCTGTCGCACTCAAAGGTACACACTGGCTGCTATTTCTTTCTGAAGTCAACAATGAGAAAATCGAGAGGGAATATTACATGAAGTCCATGACAAACAAGAAAAACGACATCTTTATTTTTTTTCTTTAAATGATGATATAACCTGCCTGCACTGAAAATGCAGATAGCTCACCTCTAGCAAACAAGCTGTCATAAGGAGCCAATCCACCACTAATCTAGCTAACAAGGTCTCAGTATGTGAGGGGTTTGCTTCATAATTTGAATCTGCCTTGTCAGGCAAGCCTTTTAGATGTTACCCAAATTAGCATTGGCTGGAACTGTTACTGCCTGTCAAGGTGGAAAACTGCAAATGCAGAGTTATAATAGGAAGTGGGAGACTGACTCACCCTTTCCTTTGGGCGTCAGTCAAGTGGAGCAAAATAGGTGCTCTGCCTCCATCTCCCTCAAGACAGTCTTCCCTCCTTCCCCACAAAGCCCTGCACCCTAAACTGGGAAAGATGCTTTCAGGAGCTGCCTCCAAATAGAGATGTAAATTGTCAGATGAAGGCAGTTATTAATGTTAACCAATATTGTTTCTTACAGAGCCCTAAGACTGGACTATAAAACCATGGAAGACACTGATGTGAAGAGACAGATGGCTACAGTAATAGCGTCATTATTCTATAGCTTTGGGTGAAGTGGATACTGCATATGTTCCATAAATTTAAAAGAAAAAAGCCCACAAAGATGTCTATTCATAACAAAAAAGAAACATTGTGACATCGGAGACCCTGAGTGCAAAAGAAAGAAAATATGGCATGTTGGATATGTATAACTAATTGAACATGGTATTTTCTCAAAAATTAAAGGGAGAATGGCTGTTGCTATTACTGCTTTGCAACAAATGATTAGTTCAATTTACTGACAATATATTTAAATTTGCCAATAACTTAACCAGCAAATATAATATGCACTTTTAACAACAGTACTGTTTAAATCAGGCCCATCTGCATTGTCTCTCTTAGGCCTCTTCTCCAAAAACAGCCCTGGAACAGAACACTGAATTATTTCAAACAATTAGAATGATTACAAAGGAAATGTTACCACCTGCTGCTGACTCTTGGCAGTCATCAGTCAATGAAGGATTTAGAATATTTATCAACAACCTAAATTCCTTTTGATTTGCCCCTGATTTTTTCATATGGGAAAAGTAAATTCTTTGAAATTCAAACAAAAGATGGTAGGGATTTCAGGGGTAAAAGTCACTTCAGTACATCAATCCCAGGAAGACCTCGGTGTTCATGCATTAATAAAGAATTGACTTCTCAGGGACTTCCCTGGTGGTCCAGTGGCTAAGACTCCATGCTCCCAATGCAGGGGGCCCAGGTTCAATCCCTGGTCAGGGAACTAGGTCTCAGACACTATAATTAAGAGTTCACATGCTGCAACTAAGGGTTCTCATGGTGCAACTTAAGATCACACCTGTGGCAACTAAAAAAGATACTGCCCGCTGCAGCTGAGGATCCCAGGTGCTACAACAAAGACACGCCACAGCCAAATTAGAAAATAACAAGAAGAACTGACTTCTTTACAGATATTTGAGGGTTCCTCCTCTTTGGTTGCAAACAAGCTGGAGACAAGACTACAGATTAAGCAGGCTCTTGAGTTCACCCCCTCTCATGGGCACACCAAAATCACAACTAACTGTTAAACAACCACTGATTTAGAAAAGACTGGAATCCATCAAAAAAATATATTCTACATCTAATGACATAAGAAGAAACCATGAGAATGCAGGAGGTCATGATATAGCCAAATCCTACCATATCATCCAGGAGGACAATCCACAAACTGGAAAACAATTATATTGCAGAAATTCGCTCACAGTAGCGAGAGCTCTGGGCCCAGTGCAGGCCCCTCAGCCTAGAGGTCTGGCATCAGGAGGAGGACCCGCGAGAGCACTGAGCTTTGAAGGTCAGTAGGGCTTGAGTGCAGGAGCTCCACGGGACTGGGGGATACAGACTCTACCCTCGGAGGGTCCACACAAGGACCCATGTGCACGGGGTCCCAGGAAAAAAGCCGTGACTCCACAGGAGGCTGGGGCAGACCTACCTGTCTTGGAAGGTCTTCTAGAGAGGCAGGGAGACAACTGTAGCTCTCTCTGGAGTCATAAAAGCTGATGGCAGACACAGCAGGGGCCTATATGAACTCTAGCTGGCGTCGGAGGCAGATATTTTGGGCCCTTGATACGGAGACCTCGCTCCACTCAACAGCCTGTAAGCTTTAGTGGTGGGACGCCTTAGCCAAACAACAAACGGATCGGGGAACACAGCCCGACCATCAGCAGACAGGCTGCCGAAAAAGACTTTCTAAGTCCACAGTCATCTCTAGACACGCCCCCTTGACTCAGCCCGGCCCACCACAGGGCCAATCTCTGGCTCCATCTACCAATGGGCAGGCATCAGCGCCTCCCACTAGGAAGTCTACACAAACCTCTGGACCAGCCTCATCCAGCAAGAGGCAGGCATTAGAAGGAAGGAAACTACCGTCCCGCAGAGTGCGGAACTGACCTGGGTCAGAACCTACCCTGGGACCAGCGAGCCGGCTCCTGGTCCTGGGGTGACGAGAGGGGAGTATACTGCTGGGACACGTAGGATATCCCCTACAGAGGGTCACATAAATAAGGGACTACATAAAGAACTCAGGAAAAGAACGGCTGCACAGAGGGAGAAGTTACAAGAAGTTTTTATCAAACAGAAAAATGCTAAAAAAAATCTGGTGGCATGCTTAAATAGATTTCAAATCAGGAACGTTAGGCTTTGTTCAACTGCACTGGTTGTTTTCTCTGTGGCAGGTGTGTGAGCCCTTGATGATTCTTTTCATTTTCACTTTCTATCTCAAAGGAGACAAGAACATTGGTTGCCTTACATTATTATTACCAAGCACATAGCACTTAGCTACCCAATCACAAAGGTTTTCGGATGAAGGAAGTGATAGCCCCTTCCATTTGATAAATGCTCATGCATGAATGTTCATGCATTTACAGACAGTATCTTGGTTAACTCCGTTTCCACTTATCCTGAGAACTCCCCATTGAAAACTACCCATCTTCGAGATCCACCTCCAATGCTCGCTCTCTCATGAAGCATTTGTTGAAATTTTGTCCCCACGTGTTCTTGCCCTTCCTTTTCTCGGGAATCCCAGAGCACTTACTGCTTGTTTTTTGCTTTAGTCACTGATTGTATTTGACTGTGAAAGTCATTCAGTCACGGCTGACTCTTTGTGACCCCATGGACTGTACAGTCCATGGGATTCTCCAGGCCAGAATACCAGAGTGGGTAGCCATTCCCTTCTCCAGGGGATCTTCTCAACCCAGGGATCGAACCCAGGTCTCCCTCACTGCAGGCGGATTCTTTACCAGCTGAGCCACAAGGGATTGGGAGAATATTATATTTGTGTGCATTTCTGTGCACACAAGAATATATATCTGTGGGCGCCAAAGAGAGCAGGGAAAGATTCACTTTTTCTGAATCTTTTAATTCCTCACAGAATCTAGGATACTATCTTACACAGAGTAGGCCCTTTGGTTCATGTTTATGAAGTAAATCACAATTGCATAATTGAATGCTGAAGAGTGTTTGTGTATTGTAGTACCTGTATCAAGTGATAGTAAAGAATTTAGGAGCTATTTAATGTGAGTAACTTTGTATAATTGAAAATGAAATATTTAAACAGACAAATGCTCCCAAGTGATACCAATCAGATCACCTTTAATGTCAACCGATATACCCAGGAGGGATATCAGATTAATGGGACACCTGGAATAACCATCATAAAAGGCCCCTAATTTAAAAAGGTGTTCCAACTATAGAGATAACTTATTCTTTTCTAAAGCCAGGGAAATCTAGAAAACACCTCTCTATATAGCTGAAAAGGCATCCATATAATTCCTAGGTAATAACAAACAGGACGCAATTTTTGTGGGAGTACTGTGGGAGTCAGTTTTTGCAGAAGGCAGTTACACTGGAAGATAATTGCACTTGCAGTGTTCCACAGGTCTGTGAAATTAACAAGTAACCACAGAAGTAGCTAGAACAATAGAAACAGTGTAGATGGGCTGTATGGAGCAATGACAAGCTAAAACTTTAGAACTCTGCAATTAGAAGATAAACTCTAGCACCAGGAACCTAAAACACCAGGATTAAATGGGAGTGGAGGGGTGGGGGGGTGGAGGGAGATGTAGGAAGATCTAAAGATGATGCATAATTAGTAGCAGGTAGCAAGAAGAGGGGGATTCCCTAGCGGCTCAGACTGCCAAGAATCTGCCTACAAGACAGGAGCTTGCCGTGTGTCCTAAGTTGCTTCAGTCCTGTCCAATTTTTTTGTGACCCTATGGACTGTAGCCTGCCAGGCTCTTCTACTGATGGGATTCTCCAGGCAAGAATACTGGAGTGGGTTGCTGAGCCCTACTCCAGGGATCTTCCTGACCTAGGGATAGAACCTGCATCTCTTTTGTTTAATCTGCATTGGTAGGTGGGTTCTTTACCACAAGCGCCACCTGGGAAGCCCACAATACTGCTCTGTAACATCCCTGGTCACTCGATGGTGTGATCACTCATCTAGAGCCAGACATCCTGGAATGTGAAGTCAAGTTGGCCTCACTACGAAGAAAGCAGGTGGAGGTGACGGAATTCCACCTGAGCTATTTCAAATCCTAAAAGATACTGCTGTGAAAGTGCTGCACTCAATATGCCAGCACATTTGGAAAACTCAGCAGTGGCCACAGGAATAGAAAAGGTCAGTTTTCATTCTAATCCCAAAGAAAGGCAATGCCAAAGAATGTTCAAACTACCACACAATTGCACTCATCTTACACGCTAGTAAAATAATGCTCAAAATTCTCCAAGCTAGGCTTCAACAGTACATGAACCGTGAACTTCCAGATGTCCAAGTTGGATTTAGAAAAGGCAGAGGGTCAAATTGCCAACATCCGCTGGATCATCAAAAAAGCAAGAGTTCCAGAGAAACATCTACGTCTGCTTTATTGACTATGCCAAAGCCTTTGACTGTGTTGATCACAACAAACTGTGGAAAATTCTTAAAGAGTTGGGAATACCAGACCACCTGTCCTGCCTCCTGAGAAATCTGTATGCAGGTCAAGAAGCAAATGTTACAACTGGACATGAAACAACAGACTGGTTCCAAATCGGGAAAAGGAGAACGTCAAGGCTGTATATTATCACCCTGCTTATTTAACTTCTTTGCAGAGTACATCATGTGAAATGCTGGGCTGGATGAAGCAAAGCTGGAATCAAGATTGCTGGGAGAACTATCAATAACCTCAGATATGCATATGATACCACACTTATGGCAGAAAGCAAAGAAGAATTAAAGAGCCTCTTGATGAAAGTGAAAGAGGAGAGTGAAAAAGTTGGCTTAAAACTCAACATTCAGAAAACTAAGGTCATGGTATCTGGTCCCACCACTTCATGGCAAGTAGATGGGGAAACAATGGAAACAGTGACAAACTTTATTCTTTTGGGTTTCAAAATCACTGCAGATGGTGACTGCAGCCGTGAAATTAAAAGACACCTGCTCCTTGGAAGAAATGCTATGACCAACCTAGACTGCATATTAAAAAGCAGAGACATTACTTTGCCAACAAAGGTCTGTCTAGTCAAGGCTATGGTTTTTCCAGGAGTCATGTATGGATGTGAGAGTTGGACTATAAAAAAAGCTGAGTACTGAAGAGTTGATGCTTTTGAACTATGGTGTTTGAGAAGACTCTTGAGAGTCCCTTCAACAGCAAAGAGATCCAACCAGTTCATCCTAAAGGCAATCATTCCTGAATATTCATTGGAAGGACTGATGTTGAAGCTGAAACTCCAATACTTTGGCCACCTGATGCTGGGAAAGATTGAAAGTGGGAGGAATAGGGGATGGCAAAGTATGAGATGGTTGGATGGCATCACTGACTCAATGGACATGAGTTTGAGTAAGCGCCAGGAGTTGGTGATGGACATGGAGGCCTGGCGTGCTGCAGTCCATGGGATCACAAAGAGTCGGACATGACTAAGGGACTGAACTGAACTGAACTGAACATCCCTGGAGAAGGAAATGACAACCCACTCCAGTATTCTTCCCTGGAGAAGTCCATGGAGAGGGGAGCCTGGTCGGCTATATGGTCTATGGTGTTGCAAAGAGTCAGATAGGACTGAGCCACTTACACTTTCACCATTCATGAAGAGGACCCAATTTAAATCTGTCAGCCACTAGGCAGAATTCTTTCTGGTTAGGGAGAATCAATAAGTACCAGAACCCAATGAACTTAACCTTTAATTTTGTTCATTTTAGTTAACTTGTTAGTATCCTGAACATTTTATCTCATTGTGAGGGCTGGATTTTCTTCCTGAAAGTCACTCTTTTAGTACATATCATGCTAACCTTTTGTAACCCTTCCAGTAAGGCCTGTAGTTCTGGGGACTTTTGTTTCCACTTGATATTGAGAGGGTTCCACTCTTACCCTCAGAGCAATAATACCTTGGGTCCACCACCTAGTCCAGTGATTCTGACTTTCCTGCACACTAGGACAATCTAGGGAACTTTAAAAAAATATTTATCTTTAGATTCCCACCTGCAGATATTCTGATTTTATTGGTCAGCAATCCAGATTGGACACTGCTTTTTCTAGAGGCTCTGTCTTTTTCTTTCTACGCTCAGTCGTGTCCGACTCTTTGCAGCCCCATGTACTGTAGCCTACCAGGCTCCTCTGTCCATGGGATTTTCCAGACAATAGTACTGGAGTGGATTGCCATTTCCTTCTCCAGGGGATCTTTCCAACCCTCTGTAGGGAATTCTAATTTATAGCCAGTGTTGGAAACTATTCCTAAAGCTGAATGCCTTTTTACCATTCATGTGCATACAAACCATTTGAAAATTTTGTTGAAATGCAGATATTGATTCAGTGAAGCTGGAGGGTGGAGTCTGACATTTCCAATAAGCTTCTTTGTAATGCTGATACTCCTGATCTACAGAAAACAATTGGATAGCATTTATCTGGATGATTCTCACTCCCACAAGTAAATGTTTATTTTGTTGCCCACATCTGGGATTTATGGCAACAGTTAAATGTAAAAATTTATGTTTATGGTCATAGTCAGACATTCTTTCAAATT
Organism: Cervus canadensis; assembly: GCF_019320065.1. NCBI lineage: Eukaryota > Metazoa > Chordata > Mammalia > Artiodactyla > Cervidae > Cervus > Cervus canadensis. The sequence goes on from NC_057399.1 coordinate 14,994,179, forward strand.
ATACCCCACCTAAATCTGAGTGCCCATAGTTATGGGCACAATTAAAGTAATAAGGAAAGGAAATTGGGGAGAGGGTGCCTTAAAAATAAAGATTTGTAGATATGGACTTATACTCATGTTCCCTTCATCAGAAGTGGTTTGCTTTCTTAATGAGTTGGTTTGTTGGGTTTTTTTTAGTTCAGTTAGAAACACAGATTCTTTCCCCACATAGATGCAGGACACTAATAACACACATTATTTTATTTGATTGCAAGCATGTTAATGTTTTCAGTATTATGGGACAGTTCTATTATATTATAGAACAGAAAATTAACCTGATGATGTATTGGTATGGATTTTTGGGACAATCCCATCAATTCCCAATCTTGATTTAAGATATTCTTCCTTTGATTACTAGATTTCTCTGAAATATTTGCAGTCTATCTGTCTTAAATGTAAAGACAGATAAATGCAAGTAAACTTTCAAAAAATGCCCATTGATAATTAAGAGAATTTCAGAGATATGATTTTAATGGATGTAACTTTAGTAAATTTCTTTTTTGCATAAGGAGAATGAGGAGGCACATGGGGAAATATGCTCATCTGGTCACCATTTCACAAGAGAATGAAAAGAAATGTCTTTCATATTTCACACCACTCCTATACTAGCATTACCCTTCCTCTAGGCACCCATGGGCCAAATCTGGGTTCAGTGTCTGCTTTTGTACAGTCCACAAGGTAAGAATGGCTTTTGTTTTTTTAAGTGGTGGGGGGAAAAAAAATAATAATGTTTAATGATGTGAAAGTCATATGAAATTCAAATGTAAGTGTCCATAAATAAAGTTTTCCTGGGACACAGATGTGCTTATTTGCTTGTGTGCTAAGGCTGTTTTGCGCTACAACAGTGGAGTTGAACGTTTGAGACAGACACCAGGTTGCCATCAAGTCTAAAATGTATCTTTCTCTGGCTCTTTACGGAAAAAGCTTGTTGACTCCTGCTATAGAGATATTCATTTTTATTCATTCTTCCTTGAAATTGAAGATGTGCTTTGTTTCGCAGACTATATTGGGTTTTCAAATGTTGCTGCTTTATCCTTTGAGCCCATGCAAGTGTGTGTGTGTGTGTGTGTGGAAAGTAAACAAACATATACACACTCATTCATTTTATTCTACCTCCTCACTTCTACTTTGACAATCAGGAAGTCTGAGCAGCATCCACTTCAGAATCAACTCTATTTGCTTTCCATGGACACAAAAAATGGAGTTCTTTAAAAAGGGAACCAAAGCTTAAAAGTAAAAACAATCACCTTTTCCTATTTCATGCTGCCTATTCTGGCCCGGCTCCTAGAAGCTGGGGTCTCGAACATATGCTACAACTTTTCTCCTAGGCTTCTGTGTGGAGAGCATTCCAAAAGGGAACAGACCTTTCTCTTGTTCCAACTTTCTGTCAAAAAGTCTTGTGGCCAGGAAATAGAAAATGTTAAAATCTCCGAGCACATTTTAGAGAGAACTGGAATAACCAGTTAAGCCCACAGAAAGGATTTTCTTGGTTGTTTTTGTTTTTTAAATTTAAACAAAAAGCAGTCAGATTATTAGCCTTGATAAAGGAGAATTTCTATTTTTCTTTCCTCTAGGAAATGGCAGTATAAAAAATACCCTCTGGACATGCGTGAAAGGAAAAGGGAGAGGAAAAAGAAGGAATAAATACCTCAAGCTTTCATGTTACTTTAAGACTTTGTAGATGGAGCTATACAAATAACATATATGTTAAAGGCGCTGGGTTTCAGAAGGGACATTCATTTCTTTTGCAAAGATATTCTGAAACTATGACTAAATGATGTAGGAGAGAAAGACATAAAGATGCCAAGCTTCTGGCACCTTCAACAGCGGCATGGAGAGGCTGTGGTAGAAGGAAAGTGAAAACCCAAACTCTAACCCTCAGTTACAAGTTATATTGAAGTGGACAAGGCCCCTAATCATTCTGAGTCTCAGTTCCCAATATTTTAGGATTATAGTGCTTCACCAACTTGCCTCCAGAGGCTGTGCTGAGACTTAGTATATGTTAATTGCATTTCGTTGATTGTAGAGCTCTAATCCCTTTTAAGAGACTGTTTTATCACCACTTGCGTCCTGAACTTGATCTCATTGCCCAGTTTCCTTTCAGTGCTCACAAAAACAGAACTTTTAAATTCACTCTCTATTTTGTAGCAGAAATTTTATTTCCTCATGTCTACAAAAAATATAAATAAATAAAAAAGACTCAGAGTCACGATTCTTCTCAGCCCTTCTTTCAAGATAATGTACCTGGGGGGGGTCCTGACTGGACCTATTTCTCCATAGGCCACCATGTTCTCAGAACACAACAGAAACTATATTCTGGAAACAAAACAAAACAAACCCCACTCTATAGTTCCCCAAATTCTCCAGTTTAAAAGTGGCGCTTAGAGTCTCATTTTGCCACAGTTCTCAAATGAATGGAAATTGGAGGGCAATCAAGTAAAAGTAATATTGTTGTTTAGTCGCTAACTCTTTGCAACCTCACGTACACTCAGAAATACAGGCCTAAAGTCATCTCCTATGTACTGTAGGTATCATTTATGGCCATGAACTATTATTTATTTTCTCTGAAATCAGTGGTGCTTTATTTCTTTTCTGTTGTTGTTGTTGCTATTGCTTACATCCAGGTGCAGAAGATCACAGAACTGCTATCAGGAAAAATAATATCTTGAAATAACATAACATGATTGAAAAGGAACCACATGAATCCACTTGTAATATAATATTATGCTTTTTATATAGGTAAATACAGAAATCATCACCAATTTTTCATATAAGAAAATGGACTTCCTGAGGTTAAACAGCACTTCCAAAATTATGGCAACTTTGTACAAATCTGGTCCTTTAATTCTGGAATGCTTACATAGTCTTGTAATCTGTTCCCTCAGTATTTAGTAGAAATATTCATTCATTCAAATACTCACAAAATATGTACCAAACACTTACTATGTGTTGGGCCCTGCTTGTTTCTGCGGACTTACTGGGGAGAGTCATGGCCTCTTTCGTCTAATGGATATGGACCTTCCACTCTACACACAATACTACCCCTGACCCTCCTTTGGATCAAAGGTGTCCTGGAAAAGACAGAACTCAAGCCCAGACCACACTCTTTGCTCTCTGAGGCCCCTCTCCCTGTCATGCCCACCCTTGGCAAAGATTCCTCCTGCCCCTTGAATACAAGAAGACAAGGAGGCTAAATTCATCATGTTGCAAAAAATAATGTTTGTGTTCTAAATAACTTATTTTATACTGTAACTGCATATTTTTCAACACCTGGAAAATGTATTCCTACTACCGTTATACTAATAAGGCTACAATAATACTAGATTCTGTCAGAAATGCCTCACACAAAAGATGTTCGTGTTCAATAGTACAGAAAAGATAAAATAAGATATGGCCTATTCTCTCACCATACCCCTAGGCAGGCATTAAAATCCATGATAACCTGAAAAATGTTCAAATAATAGTAACTTGCTTCACCAGCCTGGACATATAAACACAGCCACATCCTTTTTATTATTCTAATTAATCACTTACAAACCCACATGCCTATATTGGCAAGCAGCTTTTTACCCCAAGTCACCTGCCATCACAATTATTCAGCCAGGGGATTCCCACCGCCCTTCTCAATGAGAGGGAACACCACAGATCGAGCAACACTGTCAGCGCTGTCACAAGGGGACCCTGAAACTGAATGAGACTCCCACAGCGACAGGTGACCCGGGGACCTTTAGATTCCTAGGGCCACCCCACTGTTGCCAAGTCCTGACCCTCGTCGCGGGCTGGCCAGGCCTAAGGACAGATGAAGGCTCCGCACAAGGCCCGCCAAGGCCAGACCTATCTTCAAACCTTGCTGAAGCCCAAACTTACTTTCTCTTGTCATGTTTTCCCAGCTGTCACTCCTGTGGTTCTTTCCTGTCACGGGGCCTCGGCCGAGGACACTGTGGTTCCCTCCAAATTTGTCTAATGTCAAATCTTACAGAGAAGGGGGTGGAGTCTTAGTCTCTTCACTCTCACAGGGCTTAATTTTTTAAATTATTTTTTAAATAACTAGTTTACTTAAGGATCAATTCTTTCTGAACTAGCTAATATAATAAGCAATAGAATGTTCCTTATTTTTATGGCCATGTATGTCTTTTTCATTATTTTTTAGTCACAGGGAAAAACTATACAGTTTGAATTTGACTGTGGCTGAGTAGTTTGGTAAACTCATACTTGGCATAAGCATTAGTCAAACAGCACATGAATTGTTTGCATAATGGAAACATAAATATTCTTGACATTATTATCAAAATGTCTCATGCAGCTTGCAACTTAAGAGTCCAAGTTCTGGGGGACACAGCTCAAAAATCTGTTACCCTGCTTGCTACAAGACACACAAACTATGGCTAGATCATCAGGCAGCTTCTGAAATAGAAGGAATATAAGGTTGTTGAAAAGTTGAAATTCCTAATGAGATGGATGAAACTGGAGCCCCTTATACAGAGTGAAGTAAGCCAGAAAGATAAAGAACATTACAGCATACTAACACATATATATGGAATTTAGAAAGATGGTAACGATAACCCTATATGCAAAACAGAAAAAGAGACACAGAAATACAGAACAGACTTTTGAACTCTGTGGGAGAATGTGAGGGTGGGATATTTCAAAAGAACAGCATGTATACTATCTATGGTGAAACAGATCACCAGCCCAGGTGGGATGCATGAGACAAGTGCTCGGGCCTGGTGCACTGGGAAGACCCCAGAGGAATCGGGTGGAGAGGGAGGTGGGAGGGGGGATCGGGATGGGGACTACGTGTAAATCTATGGCTGATTCATATCAATGTATGACAAAACCCACTGAAATGTTGTGAAGTAATTAGCCTCCAACTAATAAAATAAATAAATAAATAAATAAATAAAAAGAAAAGTTGAAATTAAAATCTTAACCAAAACTGAGTAACAGAAGGTAGGTCATAACAATAGGGTTACAATATTTCTCTTTTTATTATAAGTGAATATATTTTTACTTCACAGAATTTCACAGGACGAATCTGCATCAAGTAGTGAAAATTCTAAGAACAACAACAAAACCTATTGAGAAGAGTGCTAATGATACAATAAATGTAGGCTCTGCAGAAGCCTTTTAGGTACATTATCTTATTTATTACAATATTGGATATATATTAGTATCACATGATAAAACTGATATTTTTAAAAAATATTCACCTAGTTGGTCAACAGTAACTTGGGTCCTCTGCCTCTAATTTCAGAACTTTTTCCTACTTAAGAAAGAAATCTTAATATACAAAATACAGAGCATAAAAACTTACATGCCCATTAGAAATTCTAAATAAAATATGCTATCTCAATGAAATTCTTAATAGCAATGCCCTCAGTCTAATAGCCATTAATAATACTTTTAAAAAGCCATGAAACTTGTCTTGATTTAGGTTCCCCCAGAAGCAGACCCTGAGAAAAGGATTCAAATGCAAGTAGTTTATTTAGGAGGTGATTCCCAGAAACAATAGTAGGGAAATAGAGTAGTGAGGCAAAAAGGGAGGAAGGGAAGGAAAAGATGGGAAGAGAGAGGGAAACGTAAAGAGAAGAAAGTCAGTAAAGTATGTGTTATCGAACCAGTTACCACTGTGGGCAACTAGAGCTTAATCTCCCAGTGGACCTTGAGAAAACAGTATAGAACACACTCCAGAATGATCTCAACTGAAGGACAAGAAGCCAAGTACTTATCCACCAACATCCTTTCTGTCATTGGCTTGGGATTCCTTCCAGAAGCATTATGTGTACAGATAAAACTTCGTCTTCTTGTAAGCCAACCCGTGACAGGAAAAAAGACCTCTGGCTGGTGCTTGCCATAACAGTCTTCAAAACACAGAGTGAATGTCAGAAGATTCTGGGAGATATGGCCAGAACATTGAAATCATGTGCTACATCATCTGGTTTAGGCAACTTTATCTGGGTGAACACGTATATAGCATTCATATAGAAGCATTTTGCATACTGGTCTATGACTTGGGTTTCTCATTTTTTGGATGATAAAGCTTAGGCACAACTGGGTTAAATGACCCATCTATTATATATCACCTCCACTATGGCCAAGGCTGGTCAGCCAACATGAAGAACAGTGAGGGGTTTTGGGAGAGCTTGTCATGAGGGCTTGGAGATAAGGTATGATGTCTCCTTCCTCGTTAACTCTCACTGACTCCAAGGAAAGTAGCCTCTGATGTCTGTTGCCTTTGTTACTAAAGGTCGGCCAAGATACACAGACAGAATCAGAAAAGGAAGACCTGCAGGAGAGTCATTTCCCTATCTGCCTCCCACTTGGTGTCCACACATAAACCTCTAGATTTCCTTCCAAAAATTCTTATTCAGAATCCAGATAGTCCAGCAGTCATTTTGAGACACCATAATTTTCACTAACAGTTTCAATCCTATGAGCCTCTAAGCCTGTATCTCCATGATGCTATAGTAGCCTAGGGGTGGAATCAGCTTGACAAGGAACTGAGAGCAAAGAGGCAGTTGAGCTCTATTTCAACTGACTGTATAACTGTCAAAAACAGTGTTAGACAGACGGTAAATTAGCTACTTAGAGAGGTTCTTTCAGTCTTTCAGGCCACTGAAGCATTAAAACCTCTATAAACATCTACCAGACAATGTTGTAAATTCTTGTGAAACTCTACTTTTAGCATAATTTTAAGACAATCACCTATTCTAGGTAACCTAATTAAAACAGTAGTAAGGCATACCAGGCTTCTATAAGGCTATGAGCCTGAGTACCTGTCCGAGTTTGGTAAACAAAATTTGAAATTGGATTTAATAGGTTTAGACACTAAGCGCTCCCTGCCAATTCTTTCCAATTAAACATAAAATAGAAACAGATGAGGGATCAATCAAAATAAAATGAAACACCTTTGATCACTTCGGGCCCATTTGAGAAAGGGCCCATTGTTGTCTTGTCTTATGGCATTATCAAATTCGTCCTGAGACAAACTAGAAAAGCAGAATGCGATCATATTTCTTTAGCAGAATAGCAGGGAAGAGGGGTCTTAATTACATTTAATTCTTCCCCATTTCAAGAACGTTATGGGCATGATTGTGTTCCCACCTCTTTTAAGCAGTAACATAAGTAATGTGTGTGTGCTAAGTTGCGTCAGTTGTATCTGACTTTTTGTGACTCTATGGACTGTAGCCCACCAGGCTCCTCTGTCCATGAGATTTTCCAGGCAAGAACACTGGGGTGGGCTGCCATGGCCTCCTCCACGAGATCTTCCCAACCCAGGGATCGAACTCACATCCCTTATGCACTAGCACCACCAGGGAAGCCCTAATGTAAGTATACACACACCAAAAAAAAAAAAAAAACAAAAAAAAAACCACCAAAAACCTGGAAGATACATCAGATGTTTTCTTTCCACTACACTGCATTTTTGAATTCATAAATCTCTTTCTATTGTAAATTTCTTAGAAATCTTGAAAACTGCTTTCACAATTCCCATGTGGGTGGGTAGAGAATCAACATAATGCCAAGAATAAAGCCTTCATGCATTTCTTCTTCATTATTTTTAGGTTACTAGGGCAATATGTCTTCCCATGCTTAGCATAGGCAAAGCTTTCCATATATACATGTTAGGCATAGTAGAATACAGCAGAAAAGTATAGAACTCTTGGTATTTCAATTTCAATTGAACTGCTACAATTTTCCAGCCATTTTGACTTAACATCTCTGATAATAATACCTACCTCATAAAATTACAGTGAGGATTCAATGGCATGCTATAGTTGGCTCCTACAGCTTGTGAGAAACAAATGTGTGCATCTTTTTAAAATTTGGCATGCAGTGGCTTCATGTTGGTAGCCTGAAATCAGCCGTGGTGAGAATACTGGCCATAAAACTAAAAATTAGAGCTTCCAAACCCCTAGAGACCTGGTTTACTAGCTCATTACTGAAAATTATGTAACATGCAAACTGTTTAACAGAGTATCCAAATGCTTTCCTCTTTCCTTTCCTGTCCTGAAGTTTGCAAAGATGGCTTTACTTCTATATCAAGAACATTCTAGTAACAATCTCTCTTTATAATCAGTCATTTGTTAAGGATTTGCCTTTGCTGGTGTTTCTGACAATATATGAAGCTATTTGTTAGGATGACCTTGATTAGAATTTAAATAACAAGTGAATCTCTGCTGTAGTATTTTGATCTCTGATACACTGCTTAAGCAAAGGTAATAAACGCTGCATTTGAGTTTTTTAATTGTCTAGGTTCTACTGAGTCGCTGGCACTTTCTGTTTAGCCTCAAGTGGCATCTCCCCCCGCAAAGTTTTCCTTTTAATCAAGGGACTCACTCAAGAAATCACAGCACCCTGCTGCAGCAGTTGGGAATGTATTCCCAATAGACATATAATAAGGTACTAAAATTATGTGATAGTGCAATTCAACATATCACATTAGATAAAAAATGAAATCTGTGACATAGAAGTTACCATAGATTCAGTGAAGAGGACTAACTGCTATCCCAGAAGGTGCTATAATTGGAAGGCTGACTTTCTAATAACGTGCAGGGGTGTGGTAGGAATAGTGGGTATAAAGGCATCGAAGTTTTCTTTCTCCTGGTGACTAAGATGAGAGTGCTTCATGAAACCCTATAGGATATCTGTCTTCCTCCGGACACATAAGATCATAAATGGCGTAAAATTCTACTCTGTAAAAAATATTGGAAATATTCTTATGATTGATTACCCTTATCATCTTTCTGGAGATGCTACCAGAAAGATAAAATTTTTATATATAGTCTCTCATTTAACACAACAACATAATAAGCTAGGTTATATCACACAGATATAACCTTATGTTACCAAACAGATGAAATTCCATCTCACAGATACTTTGGAGTCATTCTTTACAAAAAAAAAAATTATTTATTTATTTTGGCTGTAGTGGGTCCTAGTTATAGCTCGCAAGACCTTAGTTGAAGCACGCGAACTTCTTAGCTACAGCATGTGGGATCTAGCTCCTTAATCCCAGGCTCCCTGCATTGGGAGCCCAGAGTCCTACCTACTGGACCACCAGGGAAGTCCCTGGAGTAATTCTGGTAATCAGTAATATAGCACCCTATGTAAAGAAGAATGACATATTTGTCAAAGACTGTGCCCCATGTCTTAATTCTGCCATTTGCATGTGATCGTGGGCAATTCCATGATTTCTGTAAAAATCAATCTTTTCCTCTTTATTGAAGCATCCATATAGGATCAATATGTGGGCCAAATACTGAAAATATGTTCTATATCTAAAACACTGTACTAAGTGTAAAAGCCTATTACTGCTTGAACATTCTTGGTTACGTACTATCAAAAATAAGAGTTTCTGATACAGAATATCTAATTTGGCATTAATAATAAGCCAAACCACATATCTCAGAAATCATTTTGTATTATTAAGCCATGGAGCAAAGAAGAAGGTGACATTCCTAGCAACTAAGAGCTAGGCCCACTGGATATTACAAGTTTCAGTATATACTAGTTATGTGACCTTAGGCAATTTATTTACCTCTCTAAAACCCTAGTTTCCTCTTCTTTCAAATGCGAGTAATGATTTGTTGTTGTTTAGTCACTAAGTTGTGTCTGACTCTTTTGCGACCCCATGGACTGTAGCCTGTCAGGCTCCTCTGTCCATGGGATATCCCAGGCAAGAATACTGGAGTGGGTTGCCATTTCCTTCTTTCCAACCCAGGGATCGAACTTGTGTCTCTTGCATTGGCAGGCAGGTTCTTCACCACTGAGCCACCTGGGAAGGATTATGATATAACCTAACTTACTATGTTGTTGTGTTAAATGAGAGAATATATATAAAATTGATTAGAACCAGAGCTAGTTCTCAATAAATGTTATAATGTTTTTATTGTTGCTGCTGCTATTAAGATTTGTATTTTGAAGTTATCTAGGCAGAAATGGCAACCCACTCCAGTATTCTTGCTTGGAGAATCCCATAGACAGAGGAGCCTGACAGGCTACAGTCCACGAGATCGCAAGAGTTGGACACAACTTAGTGACTAAACCACCAAACCAGGCAGAAAAATATTTCTAATACTGACGATAAGAATCCTTAGAGTACACTAAAAGAATCTGACAAGGAGGCACTGATTCTTGAACTTCAGAATTTAAATTAATGGTGCATGGCAGTAGCTAGCTTTGGCCCATAAAGTAGAGCAAACCAGTCTCATTTTTCTCTAGGCTGTTTCTCTTAAACTTTCTCCCATTTAAACAATGAGAAATGCCAGTGGGAACTCAGATATACTCCTGTCTGAGTTCTTCTCCTGGAAGAGAAGAGGCTCCAAGAGGTGAGATTCTTTACTTCCTTGGGACTTAGTCTCATGGACTTTAAAATAAACACTTGGAAAGATGCTCTCCAACATCCAAGGGTAAGGATGGAGATAGTTTTACTGACCATAGCCACAGAGCATAAAAAGGGGGAAAGCAATTTTTAAGTCCCAAGCAAAGGTACACCAGGGTAAAAAGGGACAGTTCACAATATTGAGTCCAGGAAGAAAGAAAGACAAAGACTAGAAACAGGAGAAACCAAAGGTACAGTAAGCTTGTATGCCACTGTGGAAAGGCAGGATAGAAGAAGTTTAGGAAATAAAACCTGAAGCCATAAAAACAAGATAGTTTTTAAGGATAACTATGCCTCTTGGTGAGGAAACAGAAATGATTCACTATCTTGTTTTGAGGATGGGGATAAGAAACAATCAGAAAATTTCAAGCTTAATACTTCTTTGTCTTCTACCAAGGGAAAAAAAACAGGCTCTTAGGAAAATATGTTTTGCATATAGGACCAATCTCAGAAAGTTCTAGTATTTTATTAATTGGGAACCCAAGCCTTTCTGTGTCCAAGATAGTTCCAGGTTAAACCACTTTAAAGGTATATAAGTCAAACTGGACTCTAGAATAGCAATTATAATTCATCACAGAGTAGAAAAGTGGTTGTTAGAGGTTGACGTAGGAGTGGGGGAAAGTGAGAGAGGTTGGTAAAAGGGTACAAACCTTCAGCTACAAGATGAGTAAGGTCTGAGGATCTAATGTAAAATATGGTGACCACAACTGGTAACACCAGAGCTGAAATTTGCTGCAACATTAAAACTTAAATGTTTTCACCAAAAATACATACATACATACATACATATATATACACACATACAACACACACACACATATGTTGGAGATAACAGATATTCTAATTAACTAGATGGGAGGAAAATCTTTTCACAATGCATACATATTATCAAATAGCAAAAAAGTGACCACAACTCTCAATATGTGAAAAAGCATTCCATAGTGTAAAACCATCAGTGTGCTTTAGTACAACGCTGAACAAACTAGAAGGGCTTGCTACTGTGCTTTTTTTAATCTTTAAAAAAAGCTCAAAACTGTGAACAAAACAAAATCTCAACCTACTTTCAAATATCAGTCTTGACTCTTCCTTAAGAATCAAAATTCTAAAAAAAACAAAAAAATTATCAGAATAAAAATCAGCAAGTATTTCCAATGCATAGGGCAAGAAGAAAACATTTGCCATGTGTCTGAAATAAACTTGGCTCATTCACTGTTAAAGCACAGTGCTCATTAATGAAATGTATCAAGAGCAAGCTGCATTTGGAAGAGAGCACTCTGTGACTGGAGGCTAAAATTTGTGTTGCAGTCATTTTTCTCTTGCAATTTTCCAAGATTTCCAGGATTTACTCAGGCTCTCCATAATAAGATTATAGCTTTCTTGGGGTATTTCAATGTTTTCATTCATGATCTTTCATGAAGTGAGGCATGCCTTAAGAAGCAGGGACTGTAAACATTGTTAACAATTACATACCCTTTTAAAAGGGGCTTCTCTGGTGGCTCAGTGGTAAAGAATCTACCTACCAACACAGGAGACTCAGGAGACCACAGGAGACACTGGTTCAATCCCTGAGTTGGGAAGAGCCCTTGGAGAAGGAAATGGCAATGGATTTCAGTATTTTTGCCTGGGAAATCCCAGGGACAGAGAAGTCTGGTGGGCTATAGTCCATGGGGTCCACAAAGAGTCCGACATAATCTGGCAACTGAACAACAATAACGCTTTTAAAAAAAGTAAGTATATGTCTTATTCTTATTTTTTAAGATTTTCTTTTTGATGTGAACCATTTTTAAAGTTTTTATTGAATGTGTTAAAATACTGCTTCTGTTTTATGTTCAGGTTTTTTTGGCCATGAAGCATGTGGAATCTTAGCTCTCTAACCAGGGATAGAACCTACACCCCCTGCATTGGAAAGCCAAGTCTTAATCACTGGACTGTCAGGGGAGTCTCTATACCTTATTCTTATTTAAACAAAATTCAATCCATGTTTTGGTGAAACAGCAATTATTTTGCCAATTAAAACTACTCAGTATGTTAAAAAATAATGAAGTTTGCTCTATGGATTCCTTTTTATTATGCTGCTGAATTCTAGTTAAGAGGAGAAAAGGCAACCTAGAAAATAGAATATTTGAGCTATGAAAGGAATATAACTCATATTTCCTTATTTATATTTCATGAAACTAAGCCTAAGATATTTGATGCTTTTGAACTGTGGTGTTGGAGAAGACTCTTGAGAGTCCCTTGGACTGCATGGAGATCCAACCAGTCCATCCTAAAGGAAATCAGTCCTGAATATTCATTGGAAGGACTGATGTTGAAGCTGAAACTCTAATACTTTGGCTACCTCATGCAAAGAGCAGACTCATTTGAAAAGACCCTGATGTTGGGAAAGATTGAAGGCAGGAGGAGAAGGGGATGACAGAGGATGAGACGGTTGGAGGTGTCACCCACTCAATGGACATGAGTTTGAGTAAACTCCTGGAGCTGGTGATGGACAGGGAGGCCAGGCGTGCTGCAGTCCATGGGGTCTCAAAAATTCAGACACGACTGAGCAACTGAACTTAACTGAAGCCTAAGAGAAGTAAACTGACTTACCCAAGGCCTCAGAACTGTTAAAAAGAGGAGAAATGAGCAAAGTAGGAGCAGCTCATAGTTAAATAATAACCACTCTCACACACTGATATAATGACTAATTTTGTGAAAACTTACTATGGCCATGTTATGTTTTCTAGCCATAAAGCAATTAAATTAGAAATTAATTGCAGAAAGTAGAAAATCACCAAATGTTTGAAACTTATGTAATATGCTAATAAATAGACTATATGTTAAAGAAATCAATTGAAAAGAAAATACTTTGAACTAAATGAAAATTTATAAAAATGTATATGAAAGCCCTTAGAATGCAGTGAAAGCCTGTGTTCGGAGAAAAAGCTAAAAACCTATTACCTAAATTACCTCTGTAAAAAGCAATCGAAAGACAATAATAAGAATAAATGAATGAGTGAAGAAATGAATGATGAAGAAAATAAAAACACAGTAGAAAAGATCAGGAAATCAAAAGTTTGATTCTTTGAAAGGAATTATGAAGTTTATAAACATCAAGAGTGAAGACAAGAAAGAAAAAGGTAGAAAAGAACGAACAATAGGAGAGAAGCATGGGGCAGCACTACGGTCCCTACAGAATCAGAAAAGAAACAATAAGTAGGGGACTCTATGAAAAACTTTAGGCCAATGAATCTGAATATTTAGATGAAATCAATAAATTCACACAAAATACAGCTCTTATAACTGACAAAAAGAAAATATGAAAATTTCATATTTATGAAAGAATTGAATCTGTAACAAAAAATTCTTCTTAATGCTTATAAGTAAATAACACCTATTTTATACAAATCCTTTAAGAGATTAGAAAGAGGAAAAACTTGCCAGCCCAGGATAAAGTTGATTATCAAAATCTGATAAGAAAAAGCAAGATTATAAAATTGCTATCCAATCTCTGGAGTATTGATACTAAATCCTAATCGAAATATTAGCAAATTAAGTCCAATGATACAAAGATGGATAATATAGTACAATGAATTCAAGTTTGTTTAGCATATATGAAAAAAACAATTTTTAAAAAATTTTCTTCTAAATACCATGAACAGGAACTTTATAAATAATGGTAACAAATAAACATAAAAGGTCTTGACATAATTAGTCATCAGAAGTATGTAAATTAAAACCACAGTGAGCTATCATAACATTCCTAGAGAGGAAAGACTAAAGGGACTGATTTAATATGAAGAGCTCTGAGGACATGGAGCCACTGGAACCCTTACACTGCTGGTAGGAACATAAATTGTTACAAAAACTTTAGACAATTTTTCAGCTGTATCTACCAAAGTAAAACAAACATATGCTTTCATGATCCAACAATTCTACTTCTGGGTATATATACAAAGAAATTCATATATATGTTCACCAAAAAGATATATAACAATATTCACAGCAGCGTTAGTTGTAGTAGCCCCAAACTGGAAACAATCCAAATATGCATTTAGCAGTAGGATAAGGAAATTATAGTATTTCACAGACAGGACTATAATTACTCAGTATATTGTTGAATATTGCAAACATTATGTGGAACAAAGAAAGCCAGACACAGAAGAAAACATACTGAATGATGCAATCTATATAAAATTCAAAAACTGATAAAACTGATAAAAGTCAGTTAGACTTTTAGAAGAGTGGACACTTTTGATTAGATGAAGGGAATAAAAGAGAAGGTTTCCCAGGTGTTGTAATGTTTTATAATGTGATCTAGGCAGTAGTTACACAAATGTGTTCACTTTGTCAGAATTCATCAGGCTACATATTTAAAATTTTTTGCTTTTCTGTATGTACATTATACCTCGCTTTTTAAAAACTTGTAAAAGGAGGGAAGAGAATAACAAAATTTGGAGACTAAAAACACAGTTGGCTGAGTGATATAGTCTCTGGACAGGGGGAATCAAGCTATACTTTGCTAAAAATGGAAATAATACTTACTCTACTGTGCTTCCTCCACACAGTTTCCAAATCTTGGCTGCTGGATATTTGCCCTCCAGGCAGAAGATTTCATAAGTCTCTTCCGGAGAAACTATTTAGCCAATGAGAAAAGACAAAAAGATACTGAAATCAGGAGTTCTCCCGTATCAACTGAGCCAAATCAACCCACAATGATAATACTTTCAATTCATCCTACTTACATGCTCAGAGCTTCCAATAAGCTTTATTTCCCTACTCCTAAACTTGAACAGACATCCAGGACTATTGAAAATTCTAAGAAAATAAACAGAAAAAAAGCAATGTGGAGGAAACAGAAATTATGCAAAAAGAAGTCTCAAAAGTTATCTTTAATCAGTTCAGTTCAGTTGCTCAGTCATGTCTGACTCTTTGTGATCCCATGAACCGCAGCAGGCCAGGCCTCCCTGTCCATCATCAACTCCCAGAGTCCATCCAAACCCATGTCCATTGAGTTGGTGATGCCCTCCAACCACCTCATCCTCTGTCGTCCCCTTCTCCTCCTGCCCTCAATCTTTCCCAGCATCAGGGTCTTTATCCTCAGAGTAATCAGAGAGTATGATGCAACCTTGAAACAAGAGCAATACAAGATCCAATACAGATCAGTGGCAAAGAGAATCCCTGAGATGGTGGCAAATGGGAATCTGAAATAACAGCTGTGCTCCAGGTATCGAGGACAACCTATGCAGACTAAAGCAGGTCAGAACATTCTAAGAGAGATCCCTGCAGAAGATGAAACTGTTAGGATAGCAGATGTGAATGAAAGTGGTGAGAGGCAATTTAGGCAATTGACAAAGTTCAGAACTGGCCTCTTTTAAATATATGAGAAAATAAGCAAACAAAAAACAGAAAGTATTATATCCAGTAGGAAAAAAAAAAAAAAGGTTGCGTAGGTAAGAAAAATGGTCACTGTTTACTATACAGTTCAGGTCCAAATTACATAATAAATAATAATGTAAATACTAACTTTACCAACCTAAACTATGATTTTTCTATGTTGGCACCATTGATATAATAAGTATTAGAGGATAGAGGGGCAGGGGGGAAACCAAATTCTTACCTTCCCTACTAGGATATCAACAAATAATGCCTAAAATATAAATAACTAAAGAAAAAAGTATAAGAGAGGAAGTGATTATCTCTAGGTAGGGAGAAAAGGAAAAGGAGACCAGAGAATGTTGGTGAGCTTAACATAGCTGGTAGGAGTAACCGACCTTTTGAACTAAGTATATGTATATTTGATAAAAATGAAAGCCATCTTTAAATAAAGAATGAGTAGGAGTTATGTGAAATGTTAAGGCGGGAGGGTATTACCAATAGAGGGCTGTCATAGGGGCAAAGTCTGTGAGGTAGACAGCCATAGCATAGTACAGAGGTTGGCTTCAAGTAGAAAAGAAAAGTGAAGTCACACAGTCATATCCAACTCTTTGTGACCCCGTGGACTATCCCAGGCTCCTCCATCCATGGGATTCTCTAGGCAAGAATACCGGAGTGGGTTACCATTTCCTTCTTGAGGGGATCTTCCCAACCCAGGGACCGAACTGAAGTCTGCTGCCTTGCAGGCATACACTTTACCCTCTAAACCACCAGGGAAGCCCCCCTAGCTTCAAGTAGAAGCATGTTGCTAAAATAGCAAGACTGACTTAATGGGAGGTTTCTAGATGTCTAGATGTCTTCTTCTATGTGACTTCCAACAGGGAGGTGTTGAAAAGTGAAGTACAAAGGGTACTGACTATCTGGGACACTAACAGGCATGGTGCTTCCCTAGCACAGCTTGCCCCACGCTGGACTATTCAACCTGGTAAGGTACCTCCAGTGTATTGAATGAAGCCAAAGTGTTGGAAGAATTACAGAGAATCTGGAAGAATCGTGTTCAGAGAAAGCACCTCCAGAACTAAGCAAGCCAGAGTGAGCCCCCAAGTAGACGAATATGTGTATGTGGCAATACTCTTCTTGCAAAGGCCTGGCCAGCAGCCAGCACACTGCATACTGAGGTTGGTGGAGATGCATGAGAAGAAAAGGAGCTCCTCCAGAGCCTGGGGACTCTTGTGCTTTTGCTCGTCACTTGGAAGTAGGCTTCCCAGGGCCCCAAAGGGACTGAAACAAGACAAAAGCTGCTGAAGTTAAGATAAAATAGAAGAGGCATTTGTTCTTTTCTTCTGGGTATTAAATAATCCATATTGTGAAAGGAAAAAAAAAAAAAAACCATCAGTCATTAAAGTAAAAGGAAAAAAATCTGGCTTTTAAAGGGGAAAATTGCAAACAAGTAATCAAAAATTAAAGGAGGAAAATTAAATAGTAAGCATGAGAAAAAGCAGAACATTACAACCAAGAAATTTTTTAAATGTTTTGTAAGCAGTGTGTGTATTTAAGAGGACAACATCAAGGAAAAATTGTGTGCACTTATAATAATAACAGGGGGAATTAGAGACAATGAAAAAGGAAATAATGGAGACACTAAACAATTACTTGCAGCTGTCTTTACAAATAGAAAAGACTATAGATTTCTTCCATTTGGGGATCAGATTTCTTCAACTGAAAGCATGAGCATTCGGAAGTGGGTAGATAATAGTGGTACCGCTGATAGAGTATCTTTCATCTGATAAATCCACACAAGAAGCATCAGAGGGAAATAGGAAAGAGAGAGCCAAGGTTTTTAAGAGATTCATTTTTGAATTTATGTTATTTTCATTAAAAGCAAGGGGCTAAGATAGTGAATATAATACCTGCATGGAATTATCCTCCACTTTGAGAAAGGCAACATCCAAGCAGGCAATTTAATTTTGGTGAAAGAAGAACATTTAAGAAAGATGTAATCAGAAAGGAAATAACATATGTACTGTGCCTTTGTGGTATATAAAATTAACTATTAGATTAGAATCTACTCCCAAGTTTCTTTCCGAAATAGTAAAAACACAGGTATAACTGAAACTAAGCAAAGATAAAAAGGTTACTCCTGGCCTTACCCCACAGTTCTGAAGCTTCAGTTTGACTTATCTAAAATTCCTTATTGAATACTCTCTAAAGGATCATTTTACCTACAGTTGAATGCTGGAAGTAAAATTAAGCCATTTGGGAAAGCTTTGTTGAAGGTTTAACATGCTCTTCCAGGTCTCACTATCAACTTCAATCTCTAAATTTCTTATAACAACAGCAATAAAAAGTGTAAGTCAAACAAGTCTCCAGCCTGGCTTTTATCAATGAAGATACATGAAGCGAGCAAGCGTCTCTTTGGGGGTTTGTTTCAAGTCCTAACATGGATTCTTTTGTTTGTTTTAATCAGATTTCACTTTTTTTTTTTTTTTTTTTACCTTTTTCTATCATCAGTAAATGGGGGTAAGACTGATTCATCACTCAGAAATTTTATAGGGACAGAGGTACAAATTACACTGACTTTGCTATTTCCAGCTTGTGAATTTGTATTACTTTTAATTCTTACTTTAAGTTTTAGAATTATAGCAAATTGAAAAACTACCCCATTAACAACTAAGACTTGAAATGTATGGAAATAACCAGTTTTACTATTTTTTCCTTTTAATTTCAAGTGTTAAAAGTACTTATATCAATAAAATCTACCCTCTCTTTCCTCTCTCTCACTTATACACACACACATATACATACACATAAGCACACAATTTCCCAATTCAATAACTAAGCCTAAATATTTGAACAGGAAATTGTTAGGCTTAACGTTTTAATCTTATGTTAAATAAAAAGTATAGCCTATTCTATTAAAATGCTTATTCCATTCCTGGAAAACCAAATCTAGGAAAATGATAAGAATTGTTATGAACAGGAGTATACAAACTGAGTAGAGAATTCAGATATAGAACGAAATACATATAGGAAATTAATTTAAATGTGGCATTTTTCATCAATGGAGAAAAGCAGATTACTTATAAATGAGGTTAAAACAACTAGAATGCTGTTTGGAAAAATAAAAGTTGAATCCCTCTTTTATTCTTTATATCAAAATAATTTTCAGCTATGCTGAAGATTTAAATGTGAAAAAATGAATTCTTAAACATTATCAGAAAAATTAAAAATAAAATTATTATGATATTAGAATATAGAATTAGGTCTTCACAGGAAGACCTAAACTAAAAACACATAAAAGAAAAATGAAAATAAATTTAGCAGTATAAACATTCTAAATTTCTATGTGACAAAACCAGAAGATAACAGCAAAATAAGGAACATTTTACAATACATATGCTACAAAAATATTATCTCCAACTTACACAATGTTACCTATAAAGATAATTTTCTTAATTTACAAAGAGCTTATAAGAATCAATAACTCTTTTTAAGGAGTAGCTCAATGGAAAAATGAGCAAAGGAGGAGCACAGGGGAGAAAACAAACACAAATGAACAATGATCATACGAAAAGACGCTAATCCTCAGTCCCTCCTAAACCCTGGCAACCAGTGATCTTTTTATTGTCCCTTTTCCAGAGTATCATATAGTTGGAATTATGCAGCATTTTACTTCTTTCACTTCATCATATATATTGAAGATTCTTCCAGGTTTTTTCGCAGCTTGACAGTCCATTTGAGTGCTGAATAGTATTGTATTGGAGAAGGCAATGGCACCCCACTCCAGTATTCTTGCCTGGAGAATCCCAGGGACGGGGGAGCCTGGTGGGCTGCCGTCTATGGGGTCACACAGAGTCAGACACGACTGAAGCGACTTAGCAGCAGCAGTATTGTATTACTTGGATGGACCACAATTTATTTATCCATTTACCTACTGATGGAGATCTTGGCTGCTTCCCAGTGACAATTATGAATAAAGCTGCTGTAAATCTCTGTGTGCAGGTTTTTGTGTGGACATAAGTCTTCAACCCATCTGGGTAGAAACTAAGGAATGTGAGGGAAGCCTGGCATTCTGCAGTCAACGGGGTTGCAATGAGTTGTATATGACTTAGTGACTGAACAACAACAAAAATAGTAACAGTATGTTCAGTTTGGGGGCTTCCCTGGTGGCTCAGTGGTAAAGAATCCACCTGCAACGCAGGAGACTTGAGTTCAATCCCTGGGTCAGGAAGATTTGCTGGAGGAGAGTGTGGCAACCACTCCAGTATTCTTGCTTGGAGAATCCCATGGACAGAGGAGCCTGGCAGGCAACAGTCCACAGAGTCACAAAGAGGTGAGCATGCCTGAAGCAACTTAGCATGAACACACATGCACATGTTCAGTTTTGTCCAAAAACACCAAACCATCTTTCAAAGTGAGTGCACTAGTTTGCATTTCCACCAGCAATGAAAGAGAGTTCCTGTTGCCCAAATTTTGTCAAGATTTAATATTGTCAGTATTCTGGATTTTTGTCATTCTGATTGGTAAATAGTGAAATTTTTACTTTTTATATCCTATTATCACCCTGCTTATTCAATTTATATGCAGAGTACATCATGAGAAATGCCAGACTGGATGAATCACAAGCTCTTGCCAGGAGAAATATCTACAACCTCAGACATGCAGATGATACCACTCTAACGGCAGAAAGTGAAGAACTAAAGATCCTCTTGATGAGGGTAAGAGAGAAGAGTGAAAAACCTGGCTTAAAACTCAACATTCAAAAAACAAAGATCATGCCATCTGGTCCCATAACCCTATGGCAAATAGAAGGGGAAAAAATGGAAACAGTGACAGGTTTTCTTTTCCTGGGCTCCAAAATCACTGGGGACAGTGACTGTAACCATGAAATTAAAAGATGCTTGCTCTTTGGAAGGAAAGCTATGACAAATCTAGACAGTGTATTAAAAAACAGAGACATCACTTTGCTAACAAAGGTCCATATAGTCAAAGCTATAGTTTTTTCAGTAATCACATATGGATGTGAGAGTTGGGACCATTAAAAGGATGAGCACCAAAGTTTTGATGCTTTCGAATTGTGATGCTGAAGACTCTTGAGAGTCCCTTGGACTGCAAGGAGATCTAACCAGTCAATCCTAAAGGAAAGCAACCCTGAATATTCATTGGAAGGACTGATGCTAAAGCTGAAGCTCCAGTACTTTAACCACCTGATGGGAAGAGCCAGCCGACTCATTGGAAAAGACTCTGATTCTGGGAAATGTTGAAGACAAAAGGAGAAGGGGGAGGTAGAGAATGACATGGTTAGATGGCATCACAGACTCAATGGATGTGAATTTGAGCAAACTCTGGGAGATAATGAAGGACAGGTAAGCCTGGCAAGCTTCAGTCCATGGGGTTGCAAAGAGTTGGAAATGACTTAGCGACTGAACAACAAAATTATTTGAATCTCAAGTAATGGAAATTTTTTGAATGCTAACAAGCATTATTTGGAATGGAATGATGAGCTACTTTTATGTTTGAAAGCATAAGCAGGTTTAAGTCAATCATTCCATCTTGAAACTTTGGAGAAAGAGGTGGAGAGAATTAGAAAAAGCTCTCCCTCTCAGATCTTACCAAACCACTGGGACTACTCTATGATAAGCAGAACAGAGAAGGAAATTAACATTTCTGGACACTCACTATTTCCTGCACAATACTTTTCTGCTGGTGTTATATTGGGTTGGCCAAAATGGTGACTCAGGTTTTTCCGTAAGATAGTATGGAAAAACTCGAACAAACTTTTTGGCCAACCCAATAGTACCACAGTCAAATGAATTTAGGAAATCAGATTCATTATGTCTACCAGTACATTACAAACTCTGACAAGTCCTACAGTATAGAAAACCTTTAATTTTGCTTGACACTGTTTCCCACAAGTATTTGATAATAGAGTACTTTTTTATTCATAACTTCTATTAACATTAGGCAGAACACATGGGGAAATATGGATCTATCTCCTTTTATATACATTATCTCATTTGATCATAATAACAAATATGAGGAAACTATTCTCTTCATTTCAAAAATTAGAAAATTGAGATTTCGTATATTTAGGTAACCTTGACCAAGACCATTCTACCCCTATGTGGATTCTTACCTGGTCTTCCCAATTGAAGAGTTCTGACCAGCTATTGCAGAGACCTGTGTAAATCCACTCAGCTTGGGAATTACTCCATACTGGATTTCCTTAATTCACTGTAATATTTTTTAGAGTAAGGATATTCTATATGTATAGAATGACACTAGGGCAAGAACTCAAGATCTGAGACTCCTTAAAGCCTGCAAAATATAAGATGATTGCGGGCTCAGCTGTAACAAGACACAATATTGTGGTTCTCTCCGGTTCAAATTACCCAGCTGGCAAATAATCTGGAGTTTTCTGACCTTGATAAACTTTTGAGTACTTGGTCATACTAAGAAATTTAAATGAGCCATGTAATTCAGGTAGACCCTGAATCATTATAATACGCAATCCCAACTCCAATGTGCTCTTAGGCCCAGGCAAGAGGTATTTGATACCTTTGCAGCAGAACACAAAGCAAAAAAAGGGGGCTGAGAGGAAAGAAAATCTTACCATTAACCTGAATGTCCCTGTATTTTGCGGGTTTTGGTCAGACAAAGCTCCAATTATTTTTTCTGCATTAATTTCTTTTCCAGTAAAGTGCTTAAAGAATATACTTCCAGTTAAAGCTTTTACAGTGGACCATTGCTCAAGCCATTTTCAACTTTATTGAAGAAAGCATCTGAAAATATACTATGGGTAGAAATTCAGATACGGCTCTTGGGAAAAAGCATGATGACTTAATAGGCCTCCCTACCAACCCACCTAACTTCTGTGATTGAATTAATACAGATAATAATGGGGGAGGAGGGATAGAAATGTGAGTTGTAACCACAATCTGAGCTGTGTACAGTTACATCATGGCATCAGTTTTTGCACTCAAGCTGGTAAATGACTACATCCAGAGATATGTGAGCCCTTTCTGATGAGATATAAATCAATCCAAACAGTCATCCAATTCTCCCTTGCAATAAATTTAAACCATATCTTTCCCATCCTTTAGCCTTTGGTTCTCATTTCATTTCTAGCTCACTGTGGTCTCAGCTCAATTTTTAAGGGATTTGATCCAACTTCCTGGCTCAGAAACATGAAAAAAATTTAAATAAGCCCAAACTATGAAATCCTAAGATCTAGTTGAGTGGGATTTGCCACAGAATAAGGGAGTGCATATCTCACCCAACTGGATCACATAAGAAGTTTATATCAGTTAGCTATGAGAGCATACCAAAACATCCCTATATTTAATAGCTTAAAACGTTACGTATTCTTGTTGCCTACAAGAATCTGGGAGTGCTAACCTTTCGGCCTTCTTCTCAGGGTGGTTCTGCTTGTCTTAGCTAGGAACACTCACCCATCTGTGGTCAGCTATGTGATGGATAGGCACTCTGCTGATCTTGGTTGAGTGCCCTCCCATGTATAGGGGTTGGCTGGCTGTTAGCCAGTATAAAATGGTCTCAGCAGGAGTATCTTATCTTTGCTGCATGTGGCCTCTTATTCTCCTGCAAGCCAGTGCAGGCAGAGGCAAGGTTCAAAAGAAAACAGAAGCAAACGGGTCTCTTAAAATCCAGGCTTAGAACTGGCACACCACACTTTAATCCTAATTTTACTGCCAAAGAAAGTCGTAAGTACAACCCAGATTCGACAATTGAATAAGACAAACTTCAGAGTGTTGATACAGAGAGGGGTGAAAACTGCGGCTGACTTTGCAATGAATTTATAACAGTATTTTATATCTTTCCATTTCCAACTGCCTACTGAGGCATTCTGGGCACATAGAGGCAGCATCCCAGTGTTGGGGCAAGGGTGAAGTGCCTCCGTGACTGTGTTCACCATCAGCAGAGTTCAAGACTCCTCTTCAAATTATGTAAGCTACGTGAAGTCAGGTAGTATTTCTGTCTCTATCTTTGTCTCTCTGTCCCTTCTTTCTCCTTCTCTCTCCTCCTCACCCTACTCTATTTCTATATTTCCAGCACCTTAAATAAAGGCTGGCTCAGATGCTCAGCAAAAATTTGTGAATGAATAAATGAATGAGGGAAAGGAAGCATTATGTAAAAAGTCTCCATTAACAGTCAGATGGAGAAAGTGAACCAAGTTTAACAAGAGACTGAGGAAAGGAGTAATAAAGTGATGCAAAGCAGATAAGAGAAATCTATCTTAGAAAAGAAATTGAGAACTGAAGTAAAGTGACAGTGGTGATGGTGTTCTGAGGTTCCTGCTGTTGCTGGCTTAGCCATGCTGGGAATACTTAAACAGACCATAGTTCAGTAGACAGGAAGGAATGGATCTGCTGCAGAGTTCAAGCAGAGCAAGAAAAACAGGAGATTATGCAGCTCACTGTCCTGGAAAGCGGTTGATTCCAGGTGACTGAGGATGAAGGGATAGGGTGACCCTCAATGGGGTGGATGTGGGGGTCGGTTTTACTGGCTAGCCTGGGAGGTCTAGAAAGACCCCAATGACGTGGAGATCTGTCAGTAAATGTCAGGATCCCTGCCACCAGGTAGGGTTTAAGGGACAGACTTGAGACAAACAACTGCAGCCAACTGGGAAAGGAAAGAAAACTTGAAATGACAGGAGAGAAGCCCTGGGGCTCTGAACCCAACAGGAAGAGAAGCCAAGCCGATAGCATCCACCAAGGGAAGCCAAGGAGAAACGAATGGTTAGCGCATCAGGGATTCCCCAGCTCCTCAAGGCCACGCACATATTTGACTCCCTTGTCCTTTAGCAAGCAGAGAAGTGTTTTATCCCGTCAGTAAAATCTGCATTGCTGGGATGACAGGACTCACTTTCTGCAGGGTGCATAACAACTTTCCGACATGTTGTCAGAATGTGTCAGGTCGAGTTACTGTGATTCTATTTCATGAGGACGTGACACATGGCGCCATTGCTGGCAATTCAGACGTTTCCTGTCAATGCCTGCCACTCAGGAATGGATGTGTAATCAAACCCAAGTCACAACGAGGCTTTCTGCTTGAGAGCCACTTCCAAGTTTTACTTTTAATACCTGAGGTTTTGTGTTACTGATATTAAATAAAAACTCTTTGCAATGAATTTTAAATGAGATAAAAGCTCTCACTAGAGATTTGTTAAAAGCAGATGAACAGCTGTTCTCTTTTCCCCCCCTTTTTAGTAGAAGGGCTTTAAATTATATATTAACCAAAAAGGTAAACAGAATAAAATGGGCAATTAAATATTAATGGAAGATGTAGTGGAATTGTCCTGTGCTGCACTTAAAACAGCCTGAATGATTGAGCTGTGAATTGCTCTCCCCAAGGTATTGAAATATTCATCAGTGCTATTTAATAAATGTTCATATTCGTAGGCACTCATGTTTACACTACAGCACTTGCAAGAGAGTGCTTACTAAAGAAAACATGCTAATGGAAGGTGAACTTTCCTGGATAGTGAGTCACCTTAAATTATACAGAGTGTGCCGCTGAGGAGACAGGGAAATCTCTCCTCTGACAAATGAGAAGCCTGCAAAAGAGAGGCGTCTTTTGTTAAGAGAATGGCTGGGGATGGCACAGAGGCAGCGTGGCACCAAGACTGTTTTGAGGTTTTTAAAAATTTATCTGGTTTGCATTTTAAAAATGCTTAACCTTTCTTGCCTGAAGCAGAGCTTCATTCCTATGCTATTACTGTAAACTGCCTGCCTTATTGGAAGGGTTGCAAGAGACAGCAAAAAGAGACTGTAGTGGAAAACCTGTAAACAACCAAGGTAAAAACATTTCAGGTGACAGCAGAGACAGACACAAAGACACACACAGCGTTTACAGGTCGAGGCAGACACTGCCTCTTACCGCTTCCTCTCCATGACATTTATTTAGTCTTTCTTTCCCAGGAACTGCAGATACTGTATCACCTCAAGTGGGGAGTTTGATTATTCTCATAAGTTAAACAGAATCAAGGCCAATCAATATTGTGGAATTGGCAGATCTCTAGGGAGGTTATTAAGGTTTACTAGGGCAGTG
This sequence comes from Cervus canadensis, assembly GCF_019320065.1. Lineage (NCBI taxonomy): Eukaryota > Metazoa > Chordata > Mammalia > Artiodactyla > Cervidae > Cervus > Cervus canadensis. The sequence goes on from NC_057399.1 coordinate 15,020,025, forward strand.
GAGGAAAGGGGCTGTAGCTATGGCTGCTGGATTTCTGATGAGTGGGATGCCTAAAAGGAACACGCCCAACCAACTTAGATACCTGTTTACTGGAAAACACATTGTCACCCAAATTCAGCAGCATCATGCACTGATGCGCTAGTTCCCAGAGTAATAAAAACAACCATATGGAGTACCATAGGTTGATTTCAGTAGTTCACTTCCCTGTGATAGTTTTATACCTTCATACTCGTGTCTTGATTTCATAATAGGTAGAATACACCTCTCACCCCTTGACTGGAACCTTGGCCATATGACTTGCATTGGCTAATGGGTTGGACATGGCATGAGGAAAAGAGCTCAGAACGTTCATTTACAATGGGCTTGTTCTCTTCTGCCTTGGCCTTTTGGCATGAGAAGAAAATGCCTCCAGTTAGTCCAAGGAGCATGAGGGACACTGTGGCACCAAGCCCAGCTGCATTCATCTAGATCAGGTGAACTTTAACTGATCTACAGATTCATGAGCAAGATGCTCACTGAGTTTGGAGTGTGTTATACAGCAGTCAAGGTCAAGGTCAGAGAGGATCATTCCAAGACATCTGAGATCTATTAACGGTTGTCCATTAGTTATAAATGTTTCAGAATGATCCTCGAAAATCTGTCCCCTAATTATCCTTCCATCTATCACTCTAGTCATTTCCTGTCATCTATCCTAGATTATGGCATTCTCAGACCATTTTCATTTTACTTCCTTGGCTTACTTTAATGTAGCTCCTTTGGCCTAGCATTCTCTTCTTTCTGATTCATTGTCTTGTATCCTCCAGGTTTCAATGCAAACACAGGTCACCTTTCCCTCTGGTATACAACACACTTTAAAGGAACATTTATCCCATTCTATTATTAACATATATTGTCCAATGCATGTCCTTCATTTTACTAACACTTCTTTACAAGTAGGAACAAAAGGGCTAGTACACAGAAGGTATTCAATGAGTGAATAAACTTAAATACTACAGCCAAACAATACATCTTAAACTAATTATTTCTGAATAGTAGATGACTCCTATATATATGAATTAGAGAAAATACTGTCACTACCAGGAGGAAACACAAGTTATATATATAATAGTAATGGATTAGTGATAAAAAAATACTAAGTTATATCTAACCATTTGTTTCTTTAGTATTTTCCTTGAAAATCCTTCTTAAATACATTTTTTAAAACTAGAATTTGATTTTGATATAAAAGTAAAATTAAATTTAAAGCATGGATTACTTATGTTGAGAAACTTCTAAGAATTCTAGCTTTCCAATTATGAGACCATTATTGTTCAACAGATACCAAATATACTCCAGTTATCAAGGAAGAATATCATGAGTGTAAACCCATAAAGTAACAGTACACATCACCATCATATGTAAGAATTTAACCTCTGAACTTGACCTAATGCATACAAAACCACCAATCAACACAGAAGAATAATTCTTCCAATCAACATTTATTTGCTGATTTCCTTCCAATATGTTTGTAGAACACTTGGATACTGTATAAGGACTATTCTCAATGTTCCATAGATAAAACAAGTTGAGTTTGATAACTAATTGAACATCAGCTAAAGTTCTGATAGGAAGTGAGGGAAAACTCTCATTTTACTGGACATCTTATAGTCATTTTACTGGTTAAACACCAAAGGCAACATGATTACACTCCACAAACAACACATTAAACTTTAAAAGAAGCTATCAGAGTCCATTTGAGCTCTTGTTGAAACAAAGCAGAAGGATAGGCAAAAGACAAGAGAAAGCATAAGAAGGAGGCGACGAGACTGTGATGCCATCAGCCTCTTCCTCCACAGCTTGACTGACTCTCCAGCATGTACTACTTGTGTCTGAAAATTCATCCAACATTTGAAACAGCTGGTCTTTCTTCCATTTATCTCACCCTAAGCCTTTGGACCGACCCAGAGATCTAAAAAAAAAGAGCATGCTTCTAAGAAAGTAGGTTCTACCAAGTCTAACCTTGCAGAGAAGAGAAATTTATACTCTGGTTCAAAAGAAGAGGGTGACTTGTTAGTACAAGTACTGTAATAAGAATACATTGAGCAAAAGTATCGGTGTGAGGGCAGTAAAGCATCCAGGAGGAAATCAGCTGTTTCAAACCACGGAACTAACGTGAATCACTGCTAATAGCTGCTTATTTATCACCAGCATAAAAAGATGATTTGGCTAATCTAATGAAGTAATTCCAGCTTTTAACTGAATGCTAGTTATTAACTGAATGTTACTGAGAAAAAAAAAATAAAAACAGGGAGGGAAACTACAAAAGGGCATAAATGTAACCAGCTTCCTGAGTCTATTAATATTTTGTTGGTGCTGTTGGATAATTGCATAATATTTGGGGATATATTCCAATTGCATAATTTGGGGATATCAAACTATTTAAGAATATTTCTAAAGAGAGATAATCTCTATTCAGCACTTTTATGAGAACAATGTAAAATGGGTTGGGCTGAAGGAGGGGGTGTGTGTGTGTGCGGTGTGTGTTTCCCTTTGTGTTTTTCTTTCTTTCTCATTGCAAGTGAGAAAATATCTCCAACAGTAATGTACAGACAGTAGATTCAGCCAAACTTGATATTTAATCGTGGCTAATACTGGGTTAACCAAAAAATTTGTTCAGGTTTTTCCATAAGAGCCTATGGAAAAACATGAACGAATTTTTTGGCCAACCTGATACTTTCTGCAGTATGACCTTAAACTCATTGTTTAATTTTCTAAGCCTTAATTTCTACCTTCTCCAATGGGATAGTAATATCTAGTTTTAAACTAAACTGTTGTGTTGAGGAGGACTGTTAATTTTCTGAAGTATAAACAGTAAATTAAGCTTTTCTTCAATATATTCCTTCAAGTCAGCTATGTGGAACCAAACTTTCCTTCTGGGCAGCCACTCCCTTAACATAAATTGTGGCAGATTTCCCAATTTTCCAGTGAATTTTGGTTATCAGAAAAATCTTATTTCTTATTTCAGTATTGAAAGACAGTTCTGTTCAGGGTTTCATCTCAATCCCAGATCTGATTCAAAGTTCTCTCTGCCTCCGGGGCAGGACAGACTGTGACTCTAGGAGTTGAGCTGAGGCACGGTCAGCTCCTTGTCTGCTCCACCCTCCCTCCCAACCTCCTGTACTTTCCCCCTTCACTTGATCTCTCACGAACTAGACAAGGATGAGAGAAAGAAGGAAAATAATTTTTTTTTTCCCCTGGGCTAGACAGGATTATATACCTTTCCTTCGCTACAATGACTATTGATGAGGTTAATGTACTCTTTGGGATGGAAAGAGTGTAGCAGGCCCCACTGATGGGCCTTCCATACCATACTTCCTTCCATACTTCCGCACATCCTTCCCTTCCCTTCCACCTCTCCCAGGGAGGCATCCCACTCTGCCTCCACATGCTGTGACAAGATTGTGGCATCCAATCCCATTTACCCTCATTGACCAACTCTCAGCCTGAATTCCCAAGATTTAGGTAACCAATGTTTAGTGAGTCCCTACTATGTGCTAGCCCTCTTTTAGGTCCTGGGGACACAGGAAAAAAATCTGTGGAGTGCAGAAGGAGGGCTGTAATTTTAAATGCTATGGTAGGCCTCACTGAGACGGTAATGTTTCAACAAAGAGTTGAAGAAGGTGAGGGAGTGAATTGTTTGGATATCTCTGGGAAATGGTTTCTATGTATCAGGAAAAGTCAATGAAAAGGTTTTGAGGCTGAAAGGTATACTTTGAGAACCAAAGAACAGCGAGGAGACCAGTGTCAGCCAGGACGCAAAGCCCTCCAATTTACTAAGGGTTGGAATGCAGCCATGCAAGTAAGCGAAAATGTGTGCACACTCACATACACACACATGCATACACATCTGAGGGTAGAGAAGGTGAGTCCAAGGGATCAGCACTCTTGATTTTTACTTAGTTACATGTGAGGCCATAATTCACATAATTTAAATAGGGACAATATTAGAGTAGTTAAAATTGTTGGTCCTGGAGTCAGACTATCTGAATGCAAATCCTGATTCTATTTATTATTTTTGCAACCTTGTGAAAATAACATAGCCTCACTCTACCTCAGTTTCTTTTTCTGTAAAACGAGGATGAAAACAGAATGCGAGCATTGCTGTACAATAATGGAATTAAAGCCTGAAAGCACACACACAATTTCTGTCCAAGGTGATTTTAATGGGCAGTAAGGTTAAGAATTACTGACTATATCTAAGTTTGACTGGCTTACTGATAAGGTTTCAAAAAATGTTGCCTCCTCATAAAGGCTTTCTGTGATAGTCCTTAGGAATGTTCAGAAACATTCCAGTGCTCCTTCTTCTAGGCCCTGGTGTGACTGGAATCCTTGACTTCCTTTCAGGTCAAATATGGCCATGTGCCTTGCCAGTGAAATTTGAGAAGTGGCACGTAGAGCTTTTATACACAAGTGACATCTGTCAATTCTAGCAGAGGCACCATATCTCTTCTCTCCTGCAATGGTGATCATAGAAAAGAAATACATAAATAAATATTTCTATGGAGCCTTTGACATGCTGTGTTTCTAGACTATGATGGCCAGAGGACAACCTTCCTGCCACCTGACCATCTGTACTAGACATGCAATTGGAGCAAGAATAAGCCTTTGCAGTCTTAAGCCACCAAGGTCTGGAGATTCCAGAATAATTTAGATTATTTTGACTGATATACTTTGATTTATTATATTATATAAAGTAGTTTCCTTATCCTCCAATCACTTTCCAGCACATCTTCAGCTGTAATTTTCATTACAGTACTATAATGTCCTTTGAAATAACCTCATTCAAAGAATATCTGAGAGACATTCTCTGTTATATTCTCAGCAAAATAATGAGATAAAAAGTGTATCCAGAATTTAATAACTATTTATTGAATTACTAAACATCACAAAATATAGATCTTTTTATCTAGAGCTTTAAAATGCATGAGCCTTATGCTACATTCTATATTATATGGCATGCTTCTAGGATATTTATATCAAACATTTTTAATGTATGATTTCCATGTAATTTAAGTTAAACTTCTAGGATATACATACAACACTGTCACTTCACAGAGAGTTTATTTCATGAATAAAAAAAGTCAAAATGGAAAGGAAATGGCCTATATACATCAATTAAAGGACAGAGATTGTCGGAGCAGATTAAAAAAACATGATCCAATTTATGTTGTCCACAAGAAATCAATTGTAAATATAAAGATGGTACAGATTAAAGGTAAATGGGTGGAATGCAGAATGGATGAACAATAAGATCCTACTGTATAATACAGGGGACAATACTGAATATCCTTTAGTAAACCGTAGTGGAAAAGAATATAAAAGCATGTGTGTGTCTGTGTGTGTGTGTGTGTGTGTGTGTGTATATACATATATACACAGTGTTATATATATATATAAAAACAGTGTTGAGCCTTCTGATCTATACACATAGTATATTTCTACTTAAGACTTCTTTGATTTCTCTCAGTAATGTCTTATACTTTCAGTATATAAGTCTTGAATAGATTTATCAGAAAGAATTTAATATCTAATATTTTCTGATGCTATGACAAGTGACTTTTTTTACATTTCAATTTCTACTGTCTTTGCTTTGTTGTTGTTGTTCAGTTGCTAAGTTCAGCCCAACCCTTTGTGACCCCATAGACTGCAGAACATCAGGCTTCTCTGTCCTTCACTATCTCCCAGAATTTGCTCAAATTTGTATTCATTGAGTCCGTGATGCTATCTAACCATCTCATCCTCTGCAGTTCTCTCCTCCTTTGCCTTCAATCTTTTCAGGCATCAGGGTTTTTATCAATGAGTCGCTCTTCACATCAGGTGGCCAAAGCATTGCAGCTTCAGTTTCAGCATCAGTCTTTCCAATAAATATTCAGGTTTGATTTCATTTAGGATTGACAGGTTTGATCTCCTTACAGTCCAAGGGACTCTCAAGAGTCTTCTCCAGCACCATGATTCTAAAGCTCAAACCTTCAGTGCTCAGCCTTCTTTATGGTCCAAATTTCACATCTATACATGACTACTGGGAAAACTATAGCTTGGACTATATGGACCGATGTCAGCAAAGTGATGTCTTTGCTTTTAAATACGCTGTCTAGCTTTGTCATAGCTTTCCTTCCAAAGAGCAAGGATCTTTTAATGTCATGGCTGCAGTCACCATCCCCAGTGATTTTGGAGCCCAAGAAAAGAAAATCTGTCACTGTTTTCACTTTTTCTGCTTCGATTTGCCATGAGGTGATAGGACCAGATACCATGATCTTAGTTTTTTGAATGTTGAGTTTCAAACCAGCTTTTTCAATCTCCTTTTTCATCCTCATCAAGAGACTTTTTATAAAGTTCCTCTTCACTTTCTGCCATTAGGATGGTGTTGTCTGCATATCTGACGTTGTTGATATTTCTCCTGGCAATCTTGATTCCAGCTTGTGATTCATTCAACTCAGCATTTAGCACGATGTACTCTGCATATAGGTTAAATAAACAGGGTGACAATATATAGCTTTGTCATACTCTTTTCCCAATTTTGGACCAGTCAATTGTTGCATGGAAGGTTCTTACTTTTTCTTCTTGACCCGCATATAGGTTTCTCAGGAGACAGGTAAGGTGGTCTGGTTTTCCTATCACTTTAAGAATTTTCTAGTTTGCTGTGATCCACACAAAGGCTTTAGGGTAGCCAATGAAACAGAAGTAGACGTTTTTCTGGAACTCTCTTGCTTTCTCTATGATCCAATGTATGTTGGCAATGTGATCTCTGGTTCCTCTGCCTTTTCTAAATCCAGCTTGTACATCTGGAAGCTCTTGATTCATGTACTGCTGATGCCCAGCTTGAAGGATTTTGAGTATAAACTCACTAGCATGTGAAATGAGCACAGTTGTATGGTAATTTAACATCTCCTGGCATTGCCTTTCTTTGGGATTGGAAGAAAAACTGACCTTTTCCAGTTCTGTGGTCCCTGCTGAACTTTCCAAATTTGCTGGCATACTGAGAGCGGCACTTTTTAATAGCATCATCATAGGATTTGAAATAGCTCAACTGGAATTTCATCACCTCCACTAGCTTTGTGTGTAGTAATGCTTCCTAAGGCCCACTTGACTTCACACTCTAGGATGTCTGGCTTTAGGTGAGTGACCATACCATTGTGGTGATCCAGGCCATTAAGACCTTTTTTTGTACAATTCTTCTGTGTATTCTTGCCACCTCTTCTTAATCTCTGTTCCTTCTGTTATATCCTTACTGTTTCTGTCCTTTATCCTGCCCATCCTTTCATGAATCTTGCTTTCATATCTCCAATTTTCTTGAAGAGATCTCTAGTGTTTCCCATTCTTTGGTTTTCCTCTACTTCTTCACATTGTTCATTTAAGAAATCCTTATTTCTCCTTGCTATTCTCTGGAATGCTGCATTCATTTGGGTATATCTTTCCTTTTCTCCCTTGCTTTTCACTTCTCTTCTTTCCTCACCTTTTTGTAAAGTCTCCTCAAACAACCACTTTGCCTTCTTGCATTTCTTTTTCTTTGGGATGGTTTTGGTCACTGCCTCTTGTACAATGTTATGAAACTCATCCACAGTTCTTCAGGCACTCTACCACAGATAATACCTTGAATCACCTCCACTGTATAATCATAAGGGATTTGATTTAGGTCATACCTGAATGGTCTGATGGTTTTCCATAGCTTTTTCAATTTATGCCTGAATTTTTCACTAAGGAGCTTATGATCTGAGCCACAGTCAGCTCCAGGACTTGTTTTTGCTGACTGTATAGAGTTTCTCTATTTTTGGCTGCAAAGAATATAATCAATCTGATTTCGGTATTGACCATCTGGTGATGTCCAGGTGTAGAGTCATCCCTTGTGTTATTGAAAAAGGGCATTTGCAATGGACATTGTGTTTGTGTTTTCTTGGCAAAACTCTGTGTTGGCCTTTGCCCTGCTTCATTTTGTACTCCAAGGCCAAATTTGCCCGTTACTCCAGGTATGTCTTAACTTCAAATTAAGAAGCTTGTATCCCAATCCCCCATGATGAAAAGGACATCATTCTTTGGTGTTAGTTCTAGAAGGTCTTCATAGAACCGTTCAACTTCAGCTTCTTTGGCATCAGTGGTTGGGTCATAGACTTGGATTACTGTGATGTTGAATGGTTTGTCTTGAAAATGAACTGAGATCATTCTATCATTTTTGAGTTTACAACCAAGTACTACCATTTCAGATTCTTTTGTTGACTATGAAGGCTATTCCATTTCTTCTAGGGATTCTTGACCACAGCAGTAGATATAATGGTCATCTGAATTAAATTTGCCCATTCCCATCCATTTTAGTTCACTGATTCCTAAAATGTCAATGTTCACTCTTTCTATCTCCTGCATGACCATGTCTAATATACCTTGACTTATGGGCCTAACATTCCAGATTCCTATGCAATATTGTTCTTACAGCACTGGACTTTACTTTCACCACCAGACACATCCACAACTCAGGGTCTTTCCTGCTTTAGCCCAGTTGCTTCATTCTTTCTGTACCTGTTAGTAATTGCCCTCCACTCTTCCCCAGTAGCATATTGGACACCTTCTGACCTGAGGGGCTCATCTTCCAGTGTCATATCTTTTCGTCTTTTCTTACTGTTGCCTTTGCTACTACACAGAAAGTCAGTTAATTTCTGGATGCTGATATTGAATGCTTCATCCTTTCTGGACTTACTTCTTAGTTCTAGTGATGTTCTTGAGGATCATTGGATTTTCTACATAAACAATCACATTTTCTTAAAATAAATACAGTTTTAATGTTTCATTGCAAGCTGGTGAAACAAGTTTCCTTTTCCTGCCTTACTATATTGGCTGGAACCTCAAGTACAATGTTGGACAAAAGATGAAGAAGCCAAAAAAAGGTAAATTATGGAGGAAAATATAACATGGTAATACCTATCAAAACAGGAAGGAGAAGCTATACTAATTTCAAGCAGAGAACATTTCAAAGTAAGAAAAAGTATCAGGTATTAATATAAAGAAGTGCATTGCATAATAGTAAGAGGTCAATTCTCCAAGAAGATATAATAATCCTAACATGTTGCATCTGACAAAAAAACATCAAACTATATGAGACAGAAATTAAGAGAACTACATGGAGAAAGAGATGAATCCACTATCACAGCTGAAGACTTAACACTCCACTCAAAGCACTGGACAGATCAACCAGAAAGAAATCAGCAAGGACACAGCTGAACTCAACAACACCATCAATCTACTGGATTAGCTAATATCTAGAAGACTACTCCATCCAACAAGAGCTTAATTCACATTTTTCTCAAACTGACATGGAACTTTCACCAAAACAGGCCATAATCTGGGCCATGAAAATGAAAGTTGCTCAGTCGTGTCTGACTCTTTGTGACCCCATGGACTATACAGTCCATGGAATTCTCCAGGCTAGAATACTGGAGTGGGTAGCCTTTCCCTTCTCCAGGGGATCTTCCCAACCCAGGGATTGAACCCAGGTCTCCCACATTGCAGGCAGATTAGTCACCAGCTGAGCCACCAGGAAAACCGAAGAATACTGGAGTGGGTAGTCTATCCCTTCTCCAACTGATCTTCCCGCCCCAGGAATTGAACCAGGGTCTCCTGCATTGCAGGTGGATTCATTACCAACTGAGCTATCAGGCAAGCCCAATCTGGGCCATAAAGCATAACAAATTTAAAAGAATAGAAATAATACAATATCTGCTCACAGACCACAGTAAAATTAAACTGGAAATGAATAACAGAAACTGGAAAACTGGACAACCCTCCCAAATGGAAATTAAACATCACGCTTCCAAATAATACAAACAACCCACTCAAAAAATGGGCAGAAGATCTGAATAGACATTTCTCTAAAGAGGACATACAGATGGTCAAAAAGCACATGAAATGATATTAAAAATAACTAGTTATTAGAGAAACGCAAATCAAAGCTACAACGAGATACCACCTCACATCAGTCAGAATGGCTATCATCAAAAAATCCACAAACAACAAATGCTGGAGAGGGTGTGGAGAGAAGAGAACCCTCCTTCACTGTTGGTAAGAATGTAAATTGGCATACCCAACATGGGGAAGAGTATGGAGGTTCCTAAAAAACTGAAAATAAAGCTACCATTTGCTGTTGTTGTTCAGTCACTCAGTCCTGTCCGATACATTGCAACCCCATGAATGCAGCACGCCAGGCTTTCCTGTCCTTCATCATCTCCTGGAGCTTGCTCAAATTCATGTCCATTGAGTCAGTGATGCCATCCAACAATCTTGTCCTCTCTCGTCCCCTTCTCCTCCTGCCTTCAATCTTTCCCAGCATCAGGATCTTTTCTAATGAGTTGGCTCTTCGCATCAGGTGGTCAAAGTATTGTAATTTCAGCTTCAGTATCAGTCCTTCTAATGAATATTCATGGCTGATTTCCTTTAGGATTGAATGGTTTGATTTCTTTGCTGTTCAAGGGACTCTCAAGAGTCTTCTCCAACACCACAGTTCAAAAGCATCAATTTTTCAATGCTCAGCCTTCTTTACGGTTCAACTCCCACATCCATACATGACTAATGGAAAAACCATAGTTTTGACTAGATGGACACTCGTCAGCAAAGTAATGTCTCTGCTTTTTAGTACACTGTCTAGGTTGGTTGTAGCTTTTCTTCCTAGGAGCAAGCATCTTTTAATTTCATGGCTGCAGTCACCATCTACAGAGATTTTGGAGCCCAAGGAAATGAAGTCTGTCACTCTTTTCATTGTTACCCCATCTATTTACCATGAAGTGATGGGACCAGATGCCATGATCTTAGTTTGCAGGGTCATATGAGCTACCATATGACCCTGTGATTGCACTCCTGGGCATATATCCAGAAAAAAACATGGCCCCAAAAGATACATGCACCCCAATGTTCATTGCAGTACTGTTTACAATAGCTAAGACAAGGAAACAACCTAAATGTCTATTGAAAGAGGAATGGATAAAGAAGATTTGGTGCATATATACAATGGAATATTACTCAGTCATTGAAAAGAATGAAATAAGGCCATTGCAGCAACATGGATGGACCTAGAACATGTCGTACTTAGTGAATTAAGTAAGACAGAGAAGGAGAACCATCATATGACATCCCATATATCTAGAATCCAAAAAGAAATGATAAGGTGAACTTACTGACAAAACAGATAGAGATTCACAGACTTAGAAAATGAATTCATGGTTGCCACGGGTAAGGGATAGTTAAGAACTTTGGGAAAGTCATGTACACACTGCTATATTTAAAATGGATTACCAAAAAAACCTATTGTATAGCACTTGAAATTCTGCTCAATGTTATGTGCCAGCCTGAATGGGAGAGGGGTTTGGGGAAGAATAGATATATGTATATGTATGGCTGAGTCCCTTTGCTGTTAACCTAAAACTGTCACAACACTGTTTTTTTTTTTTTTTCCCATTTATTTTTATTAGTTGGAGGCTAATTACTTTACAATATTGTAGTGGTTTTTGTCATACATTGACATGAATCAGCCATGGATTTACATGTATTCCCCATCCCGATGTTAATTGGCTATATCCCAATACAAAATATTTTTGGTGTTAAAAAAAATAAATAAATAAAAGAAATATCAAGAGAAATTCTAAAATATTTTGAATTAAGTGAAAATTAAAACACAACTTATCAAAATATGTGGAGTGCAGCAAAAGAAGTGTTTAGAGGAAAATTTATAGGAGTGAATGCATGTATTAGAAAAGAAGAAAGAACTAAATTCAATTTCCAGGCTTCCATCACAGGAAACTAGAAAAAGAAGAGCAAATTAAAACCAAAGGAACTTGAAAAAAAGAAATAAGAATTAGAGCAGAAATCAATGAAATTGAAAAATAGGAAATCAACAGAGAAACTCAAGGAAACCAAAAGCTGCTTTTTTGAAGAGATCAATGAACTTGATAAGCCTCTAGACAAGCTAACTAAAAAAAAAAAAAGAAAGACGACACGAATTACTAATTATCAGAAATGAGACCACCATCAATCTCATGAAAATAAAAAGGACTATAAAGGAATACTATGAACAACTCTATGCCCACAAAATTGATAACTTATAGATGGACCAATTCCTAGAAAGACACAATCTGTCAAAACTCACACAAGGAGAAACAGATGATCTGAATAGGCCTATTCACATTAGCAAAACTGAATCAACAATTAATACCCTTCCAAATAGAGTGCACCTAACCTAGATGGGTTCACTAGGGAATTCTTCCAAACATTTAAGGGAGAATTATATCAATTCTCTACAATCTCTTCTGAAAATAGAAGCAAAGGGCATACCTTCTACCTCATTCTATAGCCAGCTTTACACCAATACCAAAACCAGATAAAGATATGAAAAGAAAAGAAAACTACAGACCAATATTTCTCATGAACGTAGATGCAAAAATTCTCAGCAACATATTAAAAATAAAATACAAAAAATGTAAAAGATTTAATACACCACAACCAAGAGGGATTTATCTCAGATATACAAAGCTGGTTCAATATTTAAAAATTAATTATTATAAGGAAATATTCTAATTTCATTGTTTTCTGTGTAGTTGTCCAGTTTTCCCAGCACAACTTTTTGAATAGACTGTCATTTCTCCATTACATATTCTTTCCTCTTTTGTCATAGGTTAATTGACCATCGGTGTGTGGCTTTATTTCTGGGCACTCTATTCTGTTCCACTAATCTATGTGTCTGTTATTATGCCAGTACCAAGCTGTTTTGATTACTATAGCTTTGCAGTATGGTCTAAAGACTAGGAGCATGATACTTCCAACTTTGTTCTTTTCTCTAAAGATTTATTGGCAACTAGGGGTGTTCTGTGGTTCCATACGAATTTTAGGATTACTTATTCTGATTCTGTGAAAAACATCATGTGCTTTATGATAGGAATTGCATTAAATCTATAGATTTCTTTGAGTGCTACAGCCATTTTAACAATGCTAATTCTGCCAATTCAAGAGCACAGTATATCCTTCCATTTCTTTGTATTATCTTCAATGTCCTTCATCAGTGTTTTATAGCTTTCAGAGTATATGTCTTTCACCTCCTTAGATAAGTTTATTGCTAGTTATTTAATTATTTTTGATGCAAATTTTAAATGTAACTATGGTTTTAAACTTTCTCTTTCTTAGAGTTAATTATAAGTATATACAAAAGAAATAGATTTCTGTACATTAATCTTGTATCCTGAAACTTTTCTGAATTCATTAATTAGTCCTAATGGTTCTTGGCTGAATACTGTGGGCTTTCTTTATGAAATATATACACCATGTCATATGCAAATACTGACAATTTTACTTCTTCCCTTTCAATATAGATGCTATGTATTTCTTTTTATTGTCTGATTGATGTGGCTGGGACTTCCAATACTATGTTAAATAGAAGAGTGAGCTTCCTTTTCTTGTTCCTGAGTTTAAAGAAAAAACTTTCAGAATTTCACCACTGAGTATGATGTTAGCTATTGGTGTGTGCTAAATGTATAAATGGCTTTTATTATGTTGAGATATATTCCCTCTATACCTACTCTGATAAGAGTTTTTATCATGAATGGATGTTGAATTTTTTCAAATGTTTTTCTATATCTACTGAGATTATCATGTGATTTTTATTTTTCCTATCACATTGATTGATTTGTGAATGTTGACCTATTCTTACATTGCTTGAATAAATCCCACTTGATCATTCTGTATGATCCTTTCTATATAATGTTGTATTTGGCTTGTTAATATTTTGTGGAGAATTTTGGCATCTATATTCATCAAAGATATTGTCCTGTAATTTACTTTTCTGTAGCTTTTTTGGTTTTGGCATTTAGGGTAATGGTGGTCTCACAGAATGAATTTGGTAGTGTACTGTCCTCATCAACCTTTTGCAACATTTTGAAAAAGATAGGCATTAGTCCTTTTTTCTATGTTTGGTAGACTTCCCCTGTAAAGCCATCCAGTCCTGGACTTTGTTTGCTGGAAGTTTTTTTGATTACAAACTTAATTTTACTACTAGTGATCAGCCCTGTTGAAACTGTCTGTTTCTTTTTGATTCTGTCTTAGGAGGTTGTATGTTTCTAGAATTTGTCCATTTACTCCAGATTGTCCAATTTGTTGACATAAAACTGTTACATTTTTGTTCTTATTTAACTGGTGAGGACATTTCCTCATATCATATAACAAAAAATAAACTCAAAAAGTATTAAAGGTCTAAATATAAGACCTAAAACCATAAAATTCCTAGAAGATAACACAGAAAGACATTCTTAACATAAATTTTGTGGATCTGTCTCCCGAGGCACAAGAAATAAAAGCAAAATGAACAAGTTTAAATGTAAAAGCTTTTAAACAGCAAAGAAAATCATTGACAAAATGAAAAGCCTACAGGATGGGAAATAAGATTTACACTCATATGACTGACAAGAAGTTAATATGCAAAATACACAAACAACTAATAAAACTTAATATAAAAAACCCCAAAACTCAGCTAAAACTTTGCAGAAGACCTGAACTGACATTTTTCTAGGCATACAAATGACTAACAAGCACATGAAAAGATGCTCAACAATGCTAATTACCAGAGAAATGCAAATCAAAGCAACAAAGAGATATCACATGATACCTGTCAGAATGACTTTCATTAAAAAGACTACAAATGACTAACATCAGGATGTGGACAAAGGGAGCCCCTGTACACTGCTGGTGGGTATGTAACTTGGTCAGCAACTATGGAAAACAGTACTGAGGTTCCTCAAAAAGCTAAAAATAGAGCTACCATATGATACAGCAATTCCATCCTGAGGTATAGATTTGAAAAACATGCAAATACCATTTCAAAAAGACACAGGTACTCCAATGTTCACTGAAGCAATGTTTCAGTTCAGTTCAGTTCAGTTCAGTTGCTCAGTCGTGTCTGACTCTTTGTGACCCCAAGAACCGCAGAACACCAGGCCTCCCTGTCCACCACCAACTCCTGGAGTTCACCCAAACCCATGTCCATCGAGTCGGTGATGCCATCCAACCATCTCATCCTCTGTCATCCCCTTCTCCTCCCACCTTCAATATTTCCTAGCATCAGGGTCTCTTCAAATGAGTCAGCTCTTCACATCAGGTGGCCAAAGGATTGGAGTTTCAGCTTCAACATCAGTCCTTCCAATGAACACCCAGGACTGATCTCCTTTAGGATGGACTGGTTGGATCTCCTTGCAGTCCAAGGGGCTCTCAAGAGCCTTCTCCAACACCACAGTTCAAAAGCATCAATTCTTCGGCACTAAGCTTTCTTTATAGTCCAACTCTCACATCCATACATGACCAATGGAAAAACCATAGCCTTGACTAGACAGACCATTGTTGGCAAAGTAATGTCTCTGCTTTTTAATATGCTGTCTAGGTTGGTCATACCTTTCCTTCAAAGGAGTAAGCGTCTTTTAATATCGTGGCTGCAATCACCATCTGCAGTGATTTTGGAGCCCAAATAAATAAAGTCAGCCACTATTTCCCCATCTATCTGCCATGAAGTGATGGGACCAGATGCCATGATCTTAGTTTTCTGAATGTTGAGCTTTAAGCCAACTTTTTCACTCTGCTCGTTCACTTTCATCAAGAGGCTCTATAGTTCTTCTTCACTTTCTGCCACAAGGGTGGTGTCATCTGCATATCTGAGGTTATTGATATTTCCCCCAGCAATCTTGATTCCAGCTTGTGCTTCCTCCAGCCCAGCGCTTCTCATGATGTACTCTGCATATAAGTTAAATAAGCAGGGTGACAATATACAGCCTTGACGTACTCCTTTTCCTATTTGGAACCAGTTTGTTGGTCCATGTCCAATTCTAACTGTTGCTTCCTGACCTGCATTCAGGTTTCTCAAGAGTCAGGTCAGGTGGTCTAGTATTCCCATCTCTTTAAGAATATTCCACAGTTTATTGTGATCCACACAGTCAAAGGCTTTGGCACAGTCAATAAAGCAGAAATAGATGTTTTTCTGGAACTCTCTTGCTTTTTTGCTGATCCAGTGAATGTTAGCAATTTGATCTCTGGTTCCTCTGCCTTTTCTAAAACCAGCTTGAACATCTGGAAGTTCATGGTTCACATATTGCTGAAGTCTGGCTTGGAGAATTGTAAGCATTACTTTACTAGTGTGTGAGATGAGTGCAATTGTGCAGTAGTTTGAGCATTCTTTGGCATTGCCTTTCTTTGGGATTGGAATGAAAACTGACCTTTTCCAGTCCTGTGGCCACTGCTGAGTTTTCCATATTTGCTGGCATACTGAGTGGAGCACTTTCATGGCATCATCTTTCAGGATTTGAAATAGCTCAACTGGAATTCCATCACCTCCTCTAACTTTGTTCATAGTGATGCTTCCTAAAGACCACTTGACTTCCCATTCCAGGTTGTCTGGCTCTAGGGGGGTGATCACACCACTGTAATTATCTGGGTCGTGACGATCTTTTTTGTACAGTTCTTCTATGTATTCTTGCCACCTCTTCTTAATATCTTCTGCTTCTGTTAGGTCCCTACCATTTCTGTCCTTTATTGAGCCCATCTTTGCATGAAATGTTCCCTTGGTATCTCTAGTTTTCTTGAAGAGGTCTCTAGTCTTTCCCATTCTATTGTTTTCCTCTATTTCTTAGCCAAAATATGAAGCACCCCAAGTGCCCACCAACAGACAAATGGATAAAGAAGACATAATATAACATATACAATGACATTCTATTCATCCATAAACAAGAATGAAATCCCATCATTTGCAGCAGTATGGATTGACCTAGAGAATATTATGCTTAGAGAAACTTAAGTCAGACAGAGAAAGACAAATACTGCATGATATCAGTTACATGTGGAATCTAAAAAATAATACTAATTAATGTATTCACAAAACAGAAACAGACTCACAGACATAAAAAACAAATTTGTGGTTACCAAAAGGGGGGGCGGCAAGTGAGGATCATGGGATTAAGAGATTTAAATAATATATATAAAATAGATAACTAAAAAGCATGTATTGCATGGCACAGGGAGTTACAGGCAATATCTTATAATACCTTTCAGTAGAGTATAATGTATAATAGGTTCCAAATAGGAAAAGGAGTACGTCAAGGCTGTATATTGTTACCCTGCTTATTCAGCTTATATGCAGAGTACATCATGAGAAACGCTGGGCTGGAGGAAGCACAAGCTGGAATCAAGATTGCTGGGAGAAATATCAATAACCTCAGATATGCAGATGACACCACCCTTGTGGCAGAGAGTGAAGAAGAACTAAAGAGCCTCTTGATGAAAGTGAACGAGCAGAGTGAAAAAGTTGGCTTAAAGCTCAACATTCACCAGGCCGGAGCACTTGTCTCATGCATCCCACCTGGGCTGGTGATCTGTTTCACCATAGATAGTATACATGCTGTTCTTTTGAAATATCCCACCCTCACATTCTCCCACAAAGTTCAAAAGTCTGTTCTGTATTTCTGTGTCTCTTTTTCTGGTGCACTGGGAAGACCCAGAGGAATCGGGTGGAGAGGGAGGTGGGAGGGGGGATCGGGATTGGGAATACATGTAAATCTATGGCTGATTCATATCAATGTATGACAAAACCCACTGGAAAAAAAAAAAATAAAAAATAAAAAAAATAAAAAAATTAAAAAAAGCTCAACATTCAGAAAACTAAGATCATGGCATCTGGTCCCATCACTTCATGGCAAATAGATGGGGAAACAGTGGAAACAGTGGCACACTTTATTTTTTTGGGCTCCAAAATCACTGCAGATGGTGACTGTAGCCATGAAATTAAAAGACGCTTACTCCTTTGAAGGAAAGTTATGACCAACCTAGACAGCATATTAAAAAGCAGAGACATTACTTTGCCAACAAAGGTCTGACTAGTCAAGGCTATGGTTTTTCCAGTGGTCATGTATGGATGTGAGAGTTGGACTATAAAGAAAGCTTAGTGCCGAAGAATTGATGCTTTTGAACTGTGGTGTTGGAGAAGACCCTTGAGAGCCCCTTGGACTGCAAGGAGATCCAACCAGTCCATCCTAAAGGAGATCAGTTCTGAGTGTTCATTGGAAGGACTGATGTTGAAGCTGAAACTCCAATACTTCCACCACCTGATGCAAAGAGCTGACTCATTTGAAAAGACCCTGATGCTGGGAAAGATTGAAGGTGGGAGGAGAAGTGGATGACAGAGGATGAGATGGTTGGATGGCATCACCGACTCAATGGACATGAGTTTGGGTAAACTCTGGGAGCTGGTGATGGACAGGGAGGCCTGGTGTGTTGCAGTCCACGGGGTCGCAAAGAGTCGGACACGACTGAGTGACTGAACTGAACTGAATGTATAAAAATGCCTCCCAGGTGGCTCAGTGATAAAGGAGCCACCTGCCAATGCAGGAGACATAGGTTTGATCCCTGGTCCAGGAAGATCCCACATTCCACAGAGCAACTCAGCCTGTGCATCACAACTATTGCGCCTGTGCTCTAGAGTCTGAGACCCACACTGACTGAGCCCAAGCACTGCAACTACTGAAACTCACAAGCTGTAGAGCATGTGCTCTGCAACAAGAGATGTCACTGCAATGAGAAGCCTGCACACCACAACTAGAGTAGCCCAGCTTGCCACAACTAGACAAAAAGCCCACGCAGCAATGTACACCCAGCTTAGACAAAAATAGCTATACAAATAAATAAATAAAATTATAAAAGAAATCAAGTAATGTCATCCATCACATCAATAGACTAAAAATATTAAATCACGTGGTCATATCAATAGATGCAGAGAAAGCCTTTGACATAAGCCATACCCATTTAGATTAAAAAAAAAAACCTCTCAGTAAACTAGGAATAGAGGGAAACTTCTTCAACTGGATAAAGACTATCTGCAAAAAATCCTATAGCTAACATCATATATAATAGTGAGGAACTCTCTTAAGGACTTTCACTAAGATCAGGTGCAAGACAAGGATGTCCCCCTCACCTTTCCTTTTCAACATTGTATTGAAAGTGCTTACTGATGCAATAAGGCAATAAAAGGAATAAAAGTTATAAAGATTGGGATGAAAGGTATAAAACTGTCATTGTTAGCAGACCACATATTTTTCTATGTAGAAAATTCAGAAGAATCAACAATATAACTCCAGGAACTGATAAGCAATTACAGCAAGATTCCAGGATATAAGATTAATACACAAAAGTAAACTGCTTTCTTATATACCAACAATGAACAAGTGTAATATGAAATTAAAACACAGTACCATTTATGCTGGCAATCAAAAAATAGAGAAATATTTAGATATAACAAAACATGTACAAGATCTGTATGTGGAAAACTACAAAATTCTGATGAACGAAATCAAAGAAGAGGTGGGTGAATGGATATATATCCCATGCTCATAGATAGGAAAGCTCAATACTGGCAAGATCTTAGTTCTTCTTATCTTGGTATATAGATTCAATGCAATCCCAATAAAAATCTCAACAAGTTATTTTATGATGTCTATAAACCAGTTCTAAAGTCTACATGCAGAGGCAGAATACAAAATTTTGTTGTTGTTGTTGTTGTTTAGTGGCTAGGCCATGTTTGGCTCTCTGTGACTCCATGGACTACAGCCCACCAAATTCCTGGGTCCATGGGATTTCCCAGGGAAAAATAGTGGAGTGGGTTGCCATTTTCTTCTCCAGGGGATCTTCCCAACCCAGGGATCAAACCCATGCCTCCTGCATTGGCAGGCAGATTCTTTACCTCTGAGTCACCAGGGAAGCCCAGATATCAGAAAAGTCAACACAATATTAATTGAACAGATAAAAATTGAAGGACTGATATTACCCAACTTCAAGATTTACTATAAAGCTACAGTAATCAAGATAGTGTGGTAATGGAGAAAGAATAGACAAGGAGATCAATCAATGAAAGAGAATAGAGAGCCTAGAAATAGAACTCTTTTTTAACTTATCTTTGTAAAAAGGAGCAAAAGTAATACAATGGAACAAAAACAGTCTTTGAACAAATGGTGTTAGAACAATTGACGATTCATACACAAAAAATTTATCTAGACACAGACATTACACCTTTCATAAAAATTAACTCAAAATTGATCATAGACCTAAATGTAAAATGTAAAACTATGAAACTCCTAGAAGATGACATGGAGAAAACCCAAAAGACCTTGAGTATGGTGAGACCTTTTTAGATATAGCACCAAAACCTAAACTAAATCCATAAAAGAAATAATTGATAAGCTGGACTTTATAAAAATGTAAAGCTTTTGCTCTGTGAAAGAGCAGAAGAGAGAAGAATGAAGAGGATAAAAAGACAAGCCACAGATTAGGAAAAAGCATTTTCAAAAGACACACCTGATAAACACACAAAATATACAAATATACAAAGAACTTTAAAATTCAACAATAAAAAAACAAAGAACCTGATTTTAAAATTGGCCAGAGACTTTGACAGACACTTCATCCACATGATATACAGATTGCAAATAAGCATATGAAATGAGGCACCACATCTTATGTCATCAGGGAAGTGCAAAACAATGAAATACCATGACATACTTATTAGAATACACAAGATCCAGAACACTAAAAACACCAAGTGCTGGCAAAGATGTGGGGTAAGAAAACTCTCACTTGTTGCTAGTGGGAATGCAAAATGGTACAGACTCTTTGGAAAACAGTTTGGCAATTTCTTACCAAACTAAACATTCTCTCATGAAACAGTCTAGCTAATCATGCTCCTTGGCATTTACTCAAAGGAGCTGAAAACTTATGTCTGTACGAAAACCTGCATATGGATGTTTATAGAAGCTTTATTCACAAATGAAAACACTTGGAAGCAACCAAGAAATCCTTTGTGTTATGTTAGTTGCTCATTTGTGTCCAATTTTTGCAACCCCATGGACCACAGACCACCAGGCTCCTCTGTCCATAGAATTCTCCAGGCAAGAACACTGGAATGGGTTGCCATTTCCTTCTCCAGGGGATCCTTCCAACCTAGGGATTGAACCCAGGTCTCCTGCATTGCAGGCAGATTCTTTACTGCCTGAGTTACCAGGCGAGTTCTGCAAGAAGTCCTTTAGTAGGTGAATAAATAAATAAGCTGGTACATGCAGACCATGGGATATTATTCAGCATTAAAAAGAAGTGAGCTATCAAGCCATGAAAAAAGTTTCCATGCAGGAAACTTAAATGAAAGAAGCTGATCTGAAAATATTACATACTTTATTATTGCAAGTATACAATATTCTAGAAGAGCTATGGAGACAATAGAAATATCAGTGGTAGCCAAGCATGTGGCAACAGAGATGAACAGGCAGAGCACATAATTTTTAAGGCAGTGAAAATATTCCATATATTATAAGTATATACAGATATATTTATTTATACACACACATATATATAGTATATTGTGTATATGGACAAATATATATATTTGTCCAAACCCATAGGATGCATAATTCCAAGAGTGAACTTTAAGGTAAACTATGGATATTGGGTGATTATGATGTTTCAATGTAGGTTCCTCCTTGGTAAAAAAAAATGCCATTCCGGTGTGTGATGTTGATAATGGAGGGGTTATATATGTGAAAGGGTAGGAGACACATGATAAACCTTTGTACCTCTCTTTCAGTTTTGTCATAAACCTAAAACTACTCTTAGAAAATCTATAATAAAGCAAAAAAGCTTGAACAGATTAATGTATAGGTTCATAATAAATAAAGCAGACATCTGTGATAGTAATAATTTGTCTATCATCACAACTTAGCAAAATAAATTACTAGGTTTTAAGGATGATAATTGTTCACATTCTAATATTACATGCAAACTTCAAAGCAATTGAGAAATAGGGAATCAAACTGATAGAAATTAAGGCACCTCTGTGATTTGGGCATGTGACCAACCTCTGGCCTCCTAGTATCTTCCCCTCGCTCTCACCTCTATCCCAAAGTCTGGACTTTCAGAGAGCCATTTAAAGAAAAGCAAAGGTCTACAGAGACAACCCTCTTAATCACAACTGTAGTCTTATACCCATTGAGCCCTTAGAGCAGAGACAGAGACAGGTGTGGACTCTGATCCATTTACTGGGTGCTTAAACATGGAAACAGGAGCAAGCTCAGAGCTCAGACTCCTGAAGCCAAACAGCTCTAAGTGAGAGAAGCAAGCACATCTCCAGATATCACTCTCAGGGAAGCCACGCCTTCTATCTCCAACAAGAAATGAGTATGAATATATGGAAACAGAGGCCAGCAGAGTTTCTTCCATTCTCATTCCTTCTGGACAGTGCAAATTTCTTTCCTCTGTGGAAATGTTAAGAGTATGGAAAATGAGGAAAGGAAGAGATAAATGCACCTCAATCTACAGGCAAAGCAAACCTTAAAGGCCAATATTTTTTCTTTCTGAATGACAAAGTCAAATTGACTGCTTTCTTTTAATAGCAGTGGAGCAGTGCTGGCTCACGTCCCAAATATCCTTTCATATAAAGATACCTAGTGAATGGCAACATTGCTCTGTTTCCTTCCTCTTTTCATAGCAATAATTATAGTTAATTTTGGACATTCAACCAATAGCTTATAATTATGATTAGAAGGACTTAGCAATGAAATCACTTACTTTAACAATAGTATTTTCACTGTGAAGTCCACCCCCCAAATTAAAATCCTTTAAAAATATAAATTAAAATACTGGCTAAAATAATCTGTAATGAAAGTTTATAATGTTCTCTTATACCTTCCCTGGATCCCTCTGTATAAATGTAAAAGTTTATCAATGCTAATTTAGGCACTGAATAAGCTATTTCTCATTGCTGATTCAAAATGAGAATTTAGCTCTATAGATCCCAAACTGCTTACACTATACAGAAGGCATCCTTAAAGCTGACTTTTGGGATCTGTATCTGATGCACTGAAGAGAAAATTAAGCTATTTGTAATACAAAAAAATGATAGTTTAACATCAGAGGCATCCTCCTGACAAGAGCACTAACCATTCTTACATGAAAGCAATATGAAAGACATTGAGTAAGTATTGGCCTAAAAGCTTAACAGTGAACTCCTGACCTTTCTTAAGTTGGGACACACCGAATTTAATAGCTCTGAGTGATGCTAGAGACTATTTAGTGGCAATTCTCAACCGGGTGGGGACAGGGAGCATTCTTACTAAGAATCACTGAATGGAATGAGAAATGGTACTAAATGGAGCATGTTATAAACATAAATGGCATCATCAAAGAAGATAAGGGGAAAAATCCAAACCCCCATTTTTCAGGCTAGAAAAACAGGGCACAGAGAAGCTGCTACTTCAGGTTACATGGCAAGCTAGGCAAAGACAGAACTAGCCCAATTCTCCAGCAATTTAGGCCAATGATATTTCCTCAGAATAATTTACATTAAATGCAAACCTCTTATTACTTCATGTTTTGGTAATATCTTTGCTCAAACTTAATATCTTTGTTCAAACTATTAAAGGTATGTGATTTTTATATGAGACTAAGAATGGATTTTGATTTAAGAATTATTCTACAGCCTTTTATAATGCCCAGAGATAGTCTTGGACTTGATAAGATAAAGTTCCTCCTGATTTGTGCCCATTCTAATGTGATGGTAATACCTATTTGTGTCTATTACTCCTGATTAATTTCTGTGGCACTTGTAGCTTCTTGCCCTTTAGAAACAGAATTTTAATTTTATATGGATTCCCCATCAGTGCATTTCCCATGAGAGGAAGACACTAGATTAAATAACAAAGTTAAGGTTCAAGAAGAAACTAGTCAGCCAGTCTGTAGAAATATCTGATATTTTAGCTTCTTGAAATTTTTCTTTTTACTTTTATCAACATATCAAATTTGTTTATTAAAAAGGCATCCAAGAAAATATCAAAATTTTTGCATTTGAAGTAGAAGGATAGAGTTTATAATTTGTTATCAAAAATAAAAGATTATAGTTCAGTTCAGTCTCTCAGTCATGTCTGACTCTTTGCGACCCCCTGAATCGCAGCACGCCAGGCCTCCCTCTCCATCACCAACTCCTAGAGTTTACTCAAACTCATGTCCATCGAGTTGGTGATGCCATCCAGCCATCTCATCCTCTGTCGTCCCATTCTCCTCCTGCCCCCAATCCCTCCCAGCATCAGAGTCTTTTCCAATGAGACAACTCTTTGCATGAGGTGGCCAAAGTATTGGAGTTTCAGCTTCAGCATCAGTGCTTCCAATGAACACCTAGGACTGATCTCTAGGATGGACTGGTTGGATCTCCTTGTTACTTCTAGTCAAATCAAGAAAACATATCAGGCCCAGTTTAGCTGAAAATTGCAGTTATATTTTGAAACAGAACTTTGCTGTTTGTATAAATGACAAGTAAGTTAAAAATGAGATGTCAAAAAGTCTTTCCTTCCTCCTTTCATAGATGAAGGAAACACTCTATTGTTTTAAGCCTTCTTTCCCTACTCTTTTTTTTCCCCCCACTCTCTAAAATCAATAATTGAGGCTTCTGGTTTAAGATTGTGGATAAGAAGGATGTGTGCTCATCTTCTCCTGTTAAGAGCACCAAAATTGCAGCTAGCTGTTGAACAACCACTGACAGAAGGACTCTGGAACCCACTGAGAAAGGATACCCACTATCCAAAGACAAAGAAGTAGCCACAGCAAGACAGTAGGAGGGGCGCAGTCAAGATCAAATCAAATCCCATACCAGCTGGATGGGTGACTCACAGACTGGAGAACAATAATACCAAAGAAGTTCTCACACTATTGTGAATGTTCTGAACCCCACATCAAGGTTCCTAGCTTGGGGATCAGATAAAGGGACTGGGAATCCCCAGAGAATCTGGACTTGAGGGCCAGCGGGATTTGACTGTAGGCCATCCAGAGGACTGAGGGAAACAGAGACCACAGTCTTGGAGAGTACAAACAAAATTTTGTGTGCACCAAGACCCAGAGGAGAGGAGCAGAGACCTTACAGGAGACCGAACCAAAACTACCTGCTACTGTTGGAGGTCCTCCTGTGGAGGCGTGGGTTGACAGGAGCTCACCACAGAGACAAGAGCATTGGAAGGTCCCTCTAGGCATAAACTCTCCTGTAGTTTGCCATTAACCTTACCATAGACCCCAGGACTGGGTCACTTCATGCCAAACAACTACCAGGGAGGGAGTGCAACCCTACCCATCAGCAGAGAGTTGGATTAAAGCTTTACTGAGCAAGGCCCTGCCCACCAGAGCAAGACCCAGTTTTTCCCATGGCCAATCCTTCCCGTCAAGAAGCTTATACAAGCCTGTTAGCCTCATCCATCAGAGGGTAGACCAAAGAAGCACAGTCTCATGGTAGCTAAAACAAAAACCATGTTACAGAGTAATCACGATGAAAAAGCAGAAAGCTATGTCCCAGATGAAGGGACAAGATAACACCCCAGAAAAACAACTAAATGAAGTGGAGATAGGCAACCTCCCAGAAAAGTAATTCAGAATAATGATAGTGATGATGATCCAGGATCTCGGGAAAAGAATGGTGGCAAAGATTGAGAAGATGCAAGAAATGTTTACCATAGAACTAGAAGAACTGAAGAACAAAGAGAGATGAATAATACACTAGAAGGAATCAATAGCAAAATAACTGAGGCAGAAGAAGGGATAAATGATCTGGAGGACAAAATTGTGGAAATCACTGCCACAGAACAGAATATAGAAAAAAGAATGAAAAGAAATGAAGACAGCCAAAGAGACCTCTGGGACAACATTAAATGCACCAACATTCACATTTTAGCGAAAATATTTGAGAAAATATTTGAAGAGATAACATGGGAAAGGAAATAGTCAACCCAGTTCAGGAAGCACAGAGAGCCCCAGGAAGGAAAAACCCAAGGAAGAACTCACTGAGACAATGACAATAAAACTGACGAAATTTAAAGACAGAGAGAAAATATTAAAAGCAACTAGGGGAAGCGACAAATAACATAAAAGGACTTCCCACCAGCTGTCAATTGATTTCTCAATAGAAACTCTACCAACCAGAAGGGAATGGCAAGATATATTTAAAGTAATGAAAGAGAAGAACCTACAACCAAGAATACTCTACCCAGCAAAACTCTCCTTCAGATTTGATGGCGAAACCAAAAACTTTCTGAACAAAAGTTAAAAGAATTCAGCACCACCAAACCAGCTTCACAACAAATGCTGAAGGAACTCCTCTAGGCAGGAAACACAAGAGAAGGAAAAGATCTATGAAAAATAAACTCAAAACAATTAAGAAACAGTAATAGGATCATACATATCAATAATTACCTTAAATGTAAGTAGATTAAATGAACCAACCAAAAGACATCGACTGGCTGGCTGGGTGAAAACATGCGCATGTATGCACTTCCACTTACCACGTCACTTTGCTTGATCCCCCAAATTGTATGTAATTATTTTATATTGTTAAGTTAATCATGTTCCCATTATGGCTTGGAACTGTAATTATCTATTATCTTTTGTATAGCTATTGATTGTGAAAACTGATAAACGTCTTCTACTATTGTGATTATGTAGCTGCTGCTGCTGCTGCTGCTGCGCCGCTTCAGTAGTGTCCGACTCTGTGCGACCCCATAGTCCTAATTTAATATCACTATATCACGATCGGCCAACAGAAAAATAATAGAACTCTACATCACCAAAAGTAGGATCTAATAGAAAAATCTGTAATCACTTTTTAAAATCCAGATTCATATCATTACCTTGAAATTTTTTTAAAAATACAAATGCTCAGGTATTGCTTTTTTTTCCCCCAGAGCTCCAGATATGCTTCTGATAAGTAGTCATGTTTAAAAACAACTGGACTGTATGATGACCACTTACTTTACTCCAGTTTGTTTCACTTTTTCTATTTCATATTCAGTGCTCCCATTTCATTTAGTTTATGTTCTCCAATTTCTCCATATCTTGCTTTTTTAAGATATTCTTTCTCAAGCCTTTATCAAGTGTAGTAGAAAAACTTTTGTGTATATATATATATATATATATATGCATATAAATATGTACTATACATATATATTTTAGAAAACATGGATTTTTGCCTAACTAAAAAAAAATGACATTTTGATTCTACTTGTTTGACTATGAAAAGAATGATAGATATCTAATTAAAAAATAGATATGCAACAAGCAATATTGTAATCTAATTTACTATATAGCATAGGGAACCATTGTCAATATCTTATAATAACTCATGATGGAAAATAATGTCAAAAATGATATATATGTATTTGTATAACTGAATCACCTTGTTGTGCATCTGAAACACTGTAAGTCAATTATTCTTCAATAAAATATATATATTAAAAATCAATAATTGACTAAGAGATCCAAGTTTAACTTTAATATAGTAAGGATTTTTCTTTTTTTTTTTTTTTTTGCATGTATCTTTTTTTTTTAATTGATTATTTTATTTTTTCCAGTGGGATTTGTCATACATTGATATGAATCAGCCATGGATTTACATGTATTCCCAATCCCGATCCCCCCTCCCACCTCCCTCTCCACCCGATTCCTCTGGGTCTTCCCAGTGCACCAGGCCCGAGCACTTGTCTCATGCATCCACCTGGGCTGGTGATCTGTTTCACCATAGATAGTATACATGCTGTTCTTTTGGAATATCCCACCCTCACATTCTCCCACAAAGTCCAAAAGTCTGTTCTGTATTTCTGTGTCTCTTTTTCTGTTTTGCATATAGGGTTATCGTTATCACCTTTCTAAATTCCATATATATGTGTTAGTATGCTGTAATGACTTCTTATCTTTCTGGCTACTTCACTCTGGTACAATGGGCCCCTCCAGCTTCATCCATCTCATTAGGACTGGTTCAAATGAATTCTTTTTAACGGCTGAGTAATAGTCCATGGTGTATATGTACCACAGCTTCCTTATCCATTCATCTGCTGATGGGCATCTAGGTTGCTTCCATGTCCTGGCTATTCTAAACAGTGCTGCGATGAACATTGGGGTGCACGTGTCTCTTTCAGATCTGGTTTCCTCAGTGTGTATGCCCAGAAGTGGTATTGCTGGGTCATATGGCAGTTCTATTTCCAGTTTTTTAAGGAATCTCCACACTGTTTCCATAGTGG